>NC_139331.1:0-120000 GCF_056507025.1 Lutjanus erythropterus | reverse complement strand
TGATATGACTGACAGGAAGACTTGACACAGAAGTTAAAGTAACTTTATGAAAATAAAATATATATATATATAAATATAATAAATATTCATTGGATATTGGTTAAAGGCAAATACAAAATTAATATTCGAAGGTTGTAATGTCCTAAAGCAGTAGTTCCCACAAAAATGAAAATTCACTGAGTGAAGATCTCCAGTTCACAAAACACTCCCGGGGTTTCTGTGGAAAACAGTGTTGCAGCCAAATCCAGTACAATTGAAGTGAACAGTGACCAATTTTAAAATGTTAAAAGAATACACACAAAAACCCCCACAAAATGTCTCATACTGCTCACGTGGTGTAATCCAAGTGTCCGTAAGTCGCGACATTAAAATTTGACCCAAAAAGATGCCATTTACACCATGTTTTTAGCCTAAATGTCAACTGTAGCCTCTCAGACTGTAGCTGCTTGCACAGAGATAACTGAACAGTCATTGGAAACCAGATTCCTTCTTGAAAAATAAATATGTAATTTTTAACTAGTAATTCATAGGTATACTCACACAATGTACAGATGAAACCCCAAATTGTTGCCTATTTATGCCACAAGAGGGAGTATACCCTCAAGTTAGTGCTTTTAAGCCAACAAAGAAAAATTGGTAAAGGGAGCTAATTTTCTATTTTTACTGGCAGAAATAAAAACAAGAGAGAAATCCAAATAATTATTGTAAATTATACTGGTGTTATCTTATTTCTTACTTGTTGACTTGAAAACCATTGAAAGGCAGACACCTGACCTGGAAGTTAAATTAGTTCTATCAAAATAAGAGTCAGGAGAATCGAGCTTATGAAGAGAAGAATATTGCTCCTCAATACTACAGGAGGGAATATATGCTTCAAAGTGTGCCCTTTTTGGGTTTTAGCTTTAAACCTATGGAGCTATATTGGGGCCAAATGTTTTGAACTTGAAAAATAAAATTTGAAACTGTTTTGATCTTGAATTTTGAAAAATACATCAGTGTATTCAAAATAAGTGTTCAAAAAGTTTTTTTCAGGTTAAATATAATTATGATTCACTCTGGTAATTATTTTGAATAAATTATTTTCATTTTTCACTTTCATATATTTAGACATTTGAGATCCTATTTCTTTCAGTTACAAATTTTATCTTTTCAGATTCAAATCTTATTTTTTATAGTTTCAAATCTTTTTTTCACTTTTGGATCTTTCTGTTTCAGTTTCAGATCTTTTCTTTTCAGTTTCAGAATTTGGTATGTACTCCTTACAGCAGTGGTTCCCAACCTTGGGTCAGGACCTCAAAATGGGTTTGACAGATACTTAAATAAATAATTGCTAAATTAAAATTAAGGAGGAACTGATGCTCTGTGTTACCTGTTGTCACAGTGACATGACGTCTCTGTGGGTCAGACTCGTGGCTCTGTGCTTTTTCACTCACAAAAACAAGCGCTCCCTCTCCTGTGTCTCCTCTTCATTTGCTCATAACAGACGGCGCTGAAAACAGTGACAGAATTGACATTGTACCGCGTCGCATCACCAAACTTTCATAAGGCTCAAGTCTAGAATAAGTTTGGGTTTTATAAGAAAGATGAGAAATGCTCCTGCAAATCATTTATGCAAAACGTGAAAGTAACCGTATATTAAAAAATAAAGCCAGTAGGACATAGTATTCATTGGATTTTAGTCAAAAGCAAATACAGAATTAATGTTTTAAGGTTGTAATATCCCGTTAACTCAAAAACGTATTGCTTTACTCCCTGAAAAATCAGTAATTAATTTTCTACCAGTAATTCATAGGTATACTCAGACATTACACACATGAAACCCTGAGTTGTTGCCAAACCATGCCACAAGAGGGAGTATGCCTTTAAGTGAGTGCTTTTTTTTTCTTTTTCTTTTTTTTGTTTAAACCAAAAAAGAAAAATGGGTAAAGAGAGCAGTTTTGATTTTTTGCTGGCAGAAATAAAAACAAGACAGGTTTGTAAGTTTACATTCATGAATATGGAATTTACACAGTAGTAATATTAGATGAATAAAAAAAAGCATCTTTTTCTCTATACTCAACACTTCCTAATATAATATTCCTCTCCTCAAGAGCAAAACCTCATCTTGTCTACTATATAGTCATACCAAAGATGACCTAGAGTACCATCACCTGATTTAGACTTATCACAAGTAGAAGAGACAGAATGAATGACTTTAAACTGAATAAGTTGAAGTCTAACATTGATAGAACATGCTTTAATCCTGCCCAGCCCTTTTGCCCGTAACTTGTTTGAAATGTCTACACCAGTGTCCTTAATCCATGCCTCTTTAATGTGGAGAGAGGAGGTTGCCGATGAGAAAAGACCTACAAATTGAAATTAAATGTTTGGAGGTAGGGGTTTTAGTTGTAAGCTCATAAAAAATGTGTTATTTGGGGATCGTATCAAAGTGAGGGAGTGACTGTCTGACAAAATTTCTAATTTGCAAATAGCGAAAGAAGTGACCAGGAGGCAGATTAAATTTCACCTGAAGTTACGCAAAAGAAGCAAGATGGTTGTTAATATAGAGATCCTTAATAGTGGACAGTCCCTTATCTGACCAGTGTGAAAAAACAACATCCATCTGGCCTGGCTTAAAAGGGGTTCTGACATATAGGAGCATAGATGGACAAATCTGGGAGGCTCAGCACACCTTTGATTTGTTTTAGGATCTTAAATGAGTTACACAAAATAAAGTCATCCTTTAGCCATTTGATAAGTGGATTTGGCTTCGAAAATAAAAAAGCCATTAAAGAGGCTCCAGTGAGTAAGACTGCATTACAAGACTCAATCTCAGGCCATCTGAGACAGGCACTGCTCTCCTGTCTTGCAGCAGAATGATGAGAAAACCCATGATCTGGCATTGCACCTGGCCACCTTCGTTAGCCCAAATGAAGGGCATATTTTAAAGAACGAAGATGTAAGAAAAATCGGGACATGTTGAAAGAGAGAAATAAGTACTAGCATCTTAATAATATTAATGCGTCCGATTAAAGAAAGAGGGAGAAATTTCCATTTATCTATCATAGTTTTAGTCCCCAAATCCAAAAAATTAAGTTTAAAAAGAAATTTAGAGTTTCTAGTGATATTAATCCTGAGATACACAAGGTGTTCAGTGGAAAGTCTGAAGGGTAGACTGCCAAGAAAGCCAGCGTCGAGACCATGAGAGAAGGGCATGAACAAACTTTTTCCCCAGTTAACACTAAAAGATCTAAGAACATCCCTGTCTCCCCTTTTTGATATAATAAACAGCTTTGGGCAGCTTTCTGGGTTTAGAGACAAGATTATATCATCTGCGTACAGACCAATGGTACAATGAGATGTGCCGCAACTTATACCAGTGATTTGGGGACTGGCTCTAATAGAAATGGCCAGAGGCTCGAGAGTCAGCGCAAAGAGCATTGGGGAGAGGCAGCAACCCTGCCTGGTTTCATGGTGCAGTGAGAAAGGGGGAGACCTGTCATGATTAGTCAAAACGGAGGATTTGGGGCAAGAATAGTAGCAAACATGTACTTCCATTCAATTTGATCAAATGCCTGGTTGGCATGCAGGGAGATAACTGCCAAGTAAGGCAACTTAGTAGAGTAAATTATATTTAATGAACGCTGGGTGGTTAGAAAAGGAAAATCTATCTGGAATAAACTCTGTTTCAGTACCGTTGGAATTACTGTTGGTGGCTGAAAACAGCCACTAACAAAATCTGCTGTAAAAATATCAGAAAAATATTTTTCTACTTTTTTGCATAAATATGTTAATTAACCTCAGTTCTGGTCAAAACTACTAAATATTTAAATATTTTTAGAATTGTAATATTTTAAATGCCAATTTTATAAGCCGTGTCACCACCAACAAAATGAAACAGAAAACCAACCATGCACCCTCAATATGCATTTGGTTTTCTGAGTTTTGTTTTTTCAGGGAAAATGAAAACTAGTATTACTGAAGCATTTAGAATTTTTTTTATACTTGCTTTATGACCAGCATTTCATTCATAGGCCTATAGTGGGTAAATGGTGTCATGAGGTGGTCAACTATTAAAAATGACTAATTTGACCTCTTCCCTACAGACCAGAATGCATCTTTTTATACTGTAATGGCTGTGCGATCAAAAAATGTGGTTATAATGGAAGTCAATGGGGAAATTTCATCCACCAACAGTATGAAAGGGGGAAAAAGTTCAAATCTGATGGTGCACAAAAACTAATAATGCATCAAAGTCAATGTTGTACTTATTTTATGTACATCATGCATGATGCTGCACAAATAGTTTTATTACTTTGTGAAAGCATTAAAACTTACAATAACACACAACATTTTTCACTTTTATTTCATTTATTATTTTGCAGGAAAATATTAAAATAACGTAATAAAATCAGAATTAAACAGCTCTGACTCACTTAAAACTTGTATCTTAAAACTTTACAGCTAATTCCTGTTCTGCATCAACATAAAAGACAAAATCATATAACAAAACAGAACAAACAAAAGATCCAGTACCACAAAAATTACTACGTACTTTGTTGAATCAATTCCAAGATTTCATGAGATGATCACAAAGTAACGATGGGTTTCTCTGTGTTTTTTGAATGTTTTTTTTTTTTATTCTAAAGGAATTATAAAATTGCTTGTCCTATATTATGTTTTTGGCATGCAGTGTTTTGTTTTCACTTTAACACTCAGTGTGTATACTTGTGTTACAGGACTTTGCTGCTGGGTGTAAAATACAGAGTGGCAAGTGCGTTATCACTATTAAGGTAAGCTGCTTCCATGTGATATAGCATAATAGGAGTATGACTATAAAAGTATTGGTTCTTTCTTTGTCAGAACTGCCTATTGGCAATGTATGCTCAGGCCTGGAATGAAGTCATTTTTAGGAGAAGTCACTTTTGCCTATGATGAATTCACATTTATTTGAGCTTTCTGGACAAACTGTATGGCACAAAAGTGCACAAACAATAGGTGATAATTACACTGTATGAAGAAAGGAAACAGAAACAGTTTTAGCTGATAATTAGCCAGATGAGCTCCTGTAAGTAATCAATACAAACACACATCATTAGACTGTAAACCATTATTCAAACCAATAAATAAATGCAGTCAATCAGACAACGTAAAAGCTCATTTTATATTTCACTATTATAAAAATATCGAGTTTTTATTGTGTTGTGTACTTTCAGTAGTGAGTGAAAGATAAACACACACAAAACACAAATTCAAAACACAGTTTGAGCTCATTAAATCTGTCACAAGGAAGTGCATGATTACAATGTTGATGATCAAATGATTTGTGTTCCAACTCAAGCTCAGTGTGAAAAAGACACATTTGAAACATTTGGATGAAGAAGGTCACAAAGCTAGCTCGTCAAAACCGCAGTTTGTCCAACAACAAGTGACATTTTTGGGTCATGTGATGACATGTGAGGGCAAATCCCTCTCCCAAAAAAGAGTAAAAGCATTTTAAAACATTTTCAAACCCAATCATAAAGAAACAAGTTATGCCTTTTGTGTTCCTGTTGCAGGCCCTTCATTCCCACTGGTGTTTTCACTGGTGTCCTCGAGGCCCCCCTGAGTGCAATCGCACCTGGGTGAGGCCTAGAAGCACATAGTAAAGTGACATGGACTGCTGATGCAGGGTAAACATTTGTTGACTTAAAACTTGTCCTTCGGAAGACTCTGACGACTCCAACTCTTGGGTTACCAGATCCAAACCGACCTTTCGCTCAGACTGTAGACAAAGAGTGTTGAGTGTTACTCCAGGACCACGGAGACAGACAGAGACCTGTAGCCTACATTTCAGCTAAACTTGACGCTTTAGCTACAGGAATTCCTACTTTTTAAGGTGACTGTAAACTAACTCTGCTCGTTCCACATGTTGTTTCATTTATTTTGCTTTAGCAGAAAACATCTTATCTTTCAGCAGCAAGATTGCTCTTTTATAACACTGTTCTATTTGAAATCCCTTATATCACTGTGAATAGATACAATGTCCTTAACCCTGCAACTCTTTTCCCCACAGAAGGTGATGGAGGAGAACACAACTATGTTGTTACAATAACTGAAATTTGTTCCCCAAGAACAGATTTGCAAGAAACAGCATTGCAAAATCCAGATTTTGAACTGTTTGTTGATGGCTCAGCATCACGCAACCCTGACAAAGGAAAAAATAAATCAAGTTGGTTTTGCTGTGGTAACCAGGGGTGGAAGTAACTAATTACAAATACTCAAATTACTGCAGTTAAGTTAACCTCAGTTTTTGGGGGGTAATTGTAATTTCATGAGCAAATTTTCAAGTCTGTAATTTTACATGTACTTAAGTATTGATTTCACCATGTAATCTACTTAGTTACTTTCAAAATCACAGTTGAGTACTGAGTACAATTTGAATTAATATCCAAAGCTTTCATCTGCATTTTTGAGGCCAATCAGGTGATCTGATCACGGACGAGCCAATGAAAAGACATAGAACTGAAAAACAAAACAAAATGGTGTGGCAGCAACTGATAAGGGTGTTAATGATTAATCATTAGTCAATTAATTGCCATTTAGAATTTACACAATTAGAAATGTATTCATTGATGTTTAATCAATAGTTTTGGTAGTAACTGAACCTCATTTTATATTGTTTTGTCTGCAGAGCCATTTGTTGAATAAGGAAACTTAAACTTTGACTTAAAAAGAGAAAAAAAAGAAAATAAGAAAAAAAATAGGAAATAAAATGTGTTATGTGTCTTTACTAATAATCTTATATTATTAATGATTAATCAGTTGTTAACATTTTTAACGATTGGTTCCAGAAAATACACAAAATTTGCAACCCTAGTTTGGAGAGGTGACAGTGACATCAACGGTTGAAAGTAACTAATACTCTAGTAGTTTTTCAGACAAATACTTTGTACTTTTACTGAAGTATTTTTCTAACGCCAGTACTTTTACTTGTAATTGAGTAATGTTTTAGCAATGTAACAGTACTTGTAGTTGAATACAGATTTCTAGTACCCTTTCCACATGATACAGTCAATGCCAAATCACTTCCTGCTTCACATCATCTGGCAAACCTATAGCACATCACACTCTTGTTTTACAACTGCTGGATGCTGTTCTGCTCCCAAAACAGGTTGCTGTGTGTAAATGTCATGCTCACACTAACAATGACCAAGTTTCACAGGAGAACACCAGCAGCAGCCAAGGCCGCAGCATGCCCAAAATTAACTGTCTGAATTCTTTCCATATGATGACCCTCAAACACCCTCCACTCCTACAGCTGTTTTATTTAACATTCACCACCAGGTAAAGGAAGTGCTACCAGCTCCAGCCACAGGACCTCTTCATGACCTGCTGCCTGGTGATTGGGTAGTGGTGAGAGACCTGAGGTGGAAGACTTGATGCTCTAAGTGGTGGACAGGTCCATTCCAGGTGCTGCTGACCACACAGACGACAGTAAAGTTTGCCGAAAGAGTCACCTGAATCCATGCCAGCCACTGCAAAAGGGTCCCACTATGACAGAACAGGTCATCACATCGCGAGGACGAGAAGACGAGGTAACAGTATTGGCATACTGTCCAACGAGAACTTCCACAGCTCCAACTAAGTGGCGTGCTGAGTGAACCTCAATGTCACCATAATGGGATCAGAGATGGAACTCCAACAACAGCCATGGCATGCATTCAGACACCCTGGATGGTGTGGCCTGCGAGGTTCAGTGTGTGCTTTCTTTTTGTGAGTTCATTCCCTACAGTTGAAAAAAAAAACTGTTTTCCATCAGATGACACAGTTAAGAACTCCTGATTGGCTCCCACCATGCAATGGTGAAAGCATTCCTGATCCTGTTGACAATCTGGATTTTGACATTTATGTGTTCATATTAGGGGTGCAACGCATCAAAAAACTCACGCTTCAGATCATGGTTTTGAGTCATGGATCGGATCATTTTTCGGATCAGCAAAAAAGAAAAAAGTGGTGGGATTAGGGTTAAATTATTTTAAAAATAAACTTGTCTTTGATCTGTCTGTAATTATCACCATAGTTATCCAATGTAATAATAATGATAATAGTAATGATAATGATAATAATATTAAAAACTTCAAACTTATACAGTGCTGTACTATGTATATACTATACATATATTAGATCATTATATACTGTACAGTATAATACACAACTACGCTCTGTAGTCTGGCTCAATGTCCCACCTACAGCACAGCACATCTGATTGTTTAGAAGTCATGATCAATCAATCATCACCAGTGAGTAGAGAGGAGCTGTGTAGAAGTTAAGACAGCTGATATCACCAAAGTTTCAATGAACATCACAGTTTTATGATCCATTTCTTTGGTGATAGCATAGTTACATCAGTGAAAAAAAGTTACGGTCTGGATTTCACTCAAGGCGATGTGACGGCATTTAAATCAGCCACTCTTGGCAGAGATGCACTGTACACAGCAGCATCTGTCCCGTCTTTTCACTGCAACTCTGAATTGAGATTTCAGTTATTATAACTTATACAAAAGTAACAGTGACAGTAAAACTATGATGCTCACATGTAGTCCGCGGATCACATGCGTGCCGAACTGTAGAGGGTGATCCGTACGGGACACGGGTCAACTGCGATCCATTGCACCCCTAGTTAATATATATGTAACTTTCCTAAGTTGCTTGCATTTGTTATATTGAATCCTCCCATCTGCAACAACAGCATCTTGCTTTTTCTAGGGGTAGTATTTTATGGAGTAATGTTTTAAAATCATAATTGACATAACATTGCAGATGTTTCTTCACTCTCTTATACTTTCCTATTATGTTACCATATGTAAGGATTATTATTTGCAGTGAAGGTGTGATCTTTTATATACTTTTATAATTTTCTTTTGCATGTGATCACATATGATCAAAAGGGGGGATTGTAGTGGGAAAATAATACGCTGAACTGGTCACTGTTGTTCCTCATAGTTATTTCTCATGTTCTGTCAGGCACTAACTGGTTACTCGTCCAACACACAGTTGTTCTTTCTTTGGAAGCTTCTGATAACACGATCACATCCCGACTCTCCCGATAAGCAGTTCAGGTCCATCCTGACCCAACCTCCTTCATCTCCTAACCCTGTAAGACAGATTTACATTCTTGACTCGTTATCAGTTCCTTTTACACTTTGTGTGTGACCGTGTACTGATCCTTTGCAGAACTCTATTAAAACACCACAAAAACAATCTTGGTCATGGGGTTTGTCTTAATTTTCAGATTTTCCACCACACCATCTTACAGTATTCCCACCCTCTGATCAGCAGGACAGTGCTGGATACCTTCTTTCATGTGCCCAAAATAAATTGGAGGAGGCAACCAAAACCACAGGGACCAAATGGTCAACTATCCATTGAGTAAGTATAAATGTCTTCATGCATGTAATATCTGTGCCTAGAATTGTCTGAAAGATGCGCATTTACTGTTGCATATATTAGTTTGCCCTCAGAAATTTCAAAATCATCTTGACCCTTTCCTCTCGTCCAGCCAGCACAGACTTGCGGCCCATCATGTGGTGCTGGAGTGGGCTGTCAGAGGAGAATGTCTTGGTTGTGGTAACAGAAGAGTGCTGCCAAGCTGGATCATCACTGCTATCAGAAGCAAGTACCCATTACCCACTGGCACTTACAGCAGGTTCAAGGAGGCAGATGACATGTTCAGAACACACCTACCGATGAATTGTACTCTTGACTGCACTGCTGAGCAGTCTACAAACTGTTCCAGTCTTTAGAGACACTAGCAGAGCCTACATAAATCCTGCACACTGCAAATACGACTTACACTCCATTTACATTTCAAAGACAAATATTGTAGTCTTGACACCACTACATTTCCGTTACTTTTAGTCTAAGCATAGCTTTGAAGTCAGCTGTTGCTGTTTCTTCTTTTCTAAAATACGACTGGCCACATGCTGTGATCCTTACAGAGGAAACCAATTACAGTACCCGCTCTCAACTGGGATTGATGTAAAAGCAGAAGCACGTCATCCAGGCATGCTCTGTAACAAGCACAAACAAACTCTCCCTCTTTCATTCAAACAAACTCGGTAATGGTGACGGCAAAATTAAATCTCAAGATGTTATTATCATTAGAAAAAGAGAAATAATTTCAGGTAGGCTTTTAATGTTGGATTGTTTTATTGGGGTGAAAAAAACACATAATTAATGTATATACTGCCTCTAGGGGCCAGAAAGAAATCAGTTATTTAACAGACTTGGAGAACTCCTTACAGTTGGTTTCAATCTAATTTTCTATACTTTTTTACTTTATGTCAGAAAATGACAATAGCTGTCCTTTTTATTTTTGACTGTATTTCTATGCTGAAGTTTTTATAGGTATTTCTATAGGTCTTTCATCGTGGTTCTACAAGCAAGTCAGTGCATCATTAGAGAGTATTTTTAAAAGCGTGTACTTCTGAATACTTAAATATTTTTAAAACAAGTACTCTAGTACTTTAACTCGAGTAAAATTTTGACTGAGCAACTTTCACTTGTAGTTGAGTAATATTTGACCAGGAATATCTATGCTTTGACTCATGTACTGCGGTTGAGTACTTTGTCCACCACTGCATATACAGTGCTAAACAAATTTATTAGACCACCTGTTATAAAAACAAGAAAACATAAATATTTTAGAAGTCTTTCAAAAACTTGTTTAAAATGAAAAATGTTATTGTTTTTTATTTGGCAAATAACAAACTGAAACAACTAAATAGTCCCTTTCCACACATAATAATTAAAAAATGTCATATTTTGTATGGTCTCCTTTGGCCTTGATAACAGCGTGCATTCGTGTTGGCATTGTTTTTATGTAGTTTTCAACAGTCTCTTTTGTTATTGAGTTCCAAATAGTTTCTAGTAGGGTTGGGTGATATGCTAAAATTTTCCAAACGATCATCATCAGCTCATCCATCCGCGAATGGCGATACCATTGTCCCCCCACCCACTTTCTCCCGTCCTTTCGGGTCTCAGCTGGGAGATGTGCGCAAGCGGCAAATTCACAATGTTACGCATGCTGCGTACGTTCACTACGTCCAGTGGACAAAATAAACTTACAAAGTATCTACAAATTACATGTTTTCACACTTATTTTCCATTTTAAATAGAGAAATACAACCATTCACCTTCTGAATTTCTGTAATTTCTGAAGTTTCTCTCTTTTACCGAACTAATACAAGCTTAATTGGCTTGTTAACACCTCGGAAAACACACTTTGTTCAAACTTACAGAAAAACATGTAAAACTCACCAAAACCGTCGTTGTTAGTCTAGCCACTCTTCCAACAATTACCAACTTGGGTTTGGTCAAAATAAATCCTCACTTTACCGTGGGGAAAGAGTTTAAAGAGTCTGACTCTGCAGGCTGTTTTCTTCTCACTCGTCACCCAGCTCAGCGCATTCATGGTCAGCTGAGTGGATGTGTACTGTGCCGCTGGATGACAGCGCAGTGTAGAGCAGAGGCTGTCACTCTGCAGACTATTACATTAGCAAAATAAAATGACAAATATCACCCTAAAAATCTGGCAGAAAAAGCAATCTGCTATGGATTCAGCCCATCGTCGATAGACGATATAGTCGTCCAATTGCCCAATCCTAGTTTCTAGCTGTTCCCACAGTCTTGCTTTAGAAGAAAATTTTGTGCAATCCATTTTTACTAATCCTACTAAATCCCAAATTTATTCAATAGGATTGAAATCCAGACTGTGACTTGGCCAGTCCATCAGTTCCAGTACTTCATATTCCTTTTTCTTGGTCAAATAGTCTCTGCAAAGCTTTGAAGTATGCTTATGGTCATTGTCTTGTTGGTAATATGAACCCAATACCAATCAGATTCAGTCCAGAAGGGATTCCATGATGCATCAAGATGCTGTGGTAGACGTTCTTGTTCATGATACAGTCGATTTTCAATTTTATATGAAATGCAGCCTCTTCTCAGCATACTTCAGCATAGAAGAATGGAACACCTACAGAGATCCTGTGTTGATGCAAGTTTAAAAACCCCAGTTGTTGCTACACCCAGATAAAAAAAATGATATGTTCAAGTTGTTCAAAACAAATGGTAAAACTATAAATACAGAGAGTGTGATTTTGCTCGGTGGGTGTTAAACTTGTGGCAGTGTTAGTAATATTACTGTACTGTAGTATTATTACTCCTCACTGCAATGGACATTTTTTTACTTGGCGTTATACAAAACAGGTGTTATTGAATGAAAAACATGAGTCTAAAAAATGCATACCAGTGTGCTTGAAATGAGGCGTCTGCTTCAAGTTCTGAAGGAGGGCCTTGTCCATGACAATGGCCTTGAGAGCCCAAAAAGCAGGTGAATCTGTTTTGAGCCACCTCTTTCTTTTCTGCTGTTCCTCTGTCAAAGGCGGGTGATAACATGTTTACTCCACACTATTCGCCTCCCATTGATGCATGTCGCAAATATGATGTAGCAGAGACTTCCACTGACACACACATTCCTGCAGAAATGAGAACACAAAAACATTTATAAGTGAAACATTTATGCTTCAAGAACAAACATTAATTGAAAGACATCTTAAATGTAGAGTATACATTGGGGACAGCTGAATAGAAATTAGGTTTAACCTTTTGGATTATACCAGAGTGAAAACCGGTGAATACCATTCTTATCGTGTTACCTAAAAATTATTATTCTTTTAAAATTTGCAACATTGTCTCAGGTCAATTATTGTGTATTACGCTTACTAGATAATCTCTTTATTACCTCCTCATCACTTTTACATGACCAGTACAGGTGGCGGTTAATTGCTTTCAGCCATGGTTGGAGATCTTTGTTGTCCCTCTTATTTGATGCAGCAACAAGCTTTTTCTTTACACCTGAGAAAAACAAAAGTAACAGATCCAAATTATCATGAAAAAAAAAAGAAAATATGAACAAGTATCTACCCTTATACATAAAACAAATAAACTAAACACATTTTACTTAATCTTGTTGACATGCTAGGAGTCAAATTCGTGGTGGAGGTTGGTGTACGTCTCTCTCATTATCTTTCAGATTGATGGTGATCTGTCAGTAGTCATGACACCTAAATCCACGCCCATTTAGAGTAGGTGTTTCCAACCCCCGCCCCCCGAAGCTCCATTGCCTCCATAGCCACAGAACTTAATGCTTTTGTAACTGTAATTGTGTGTAGTAAATGCAAATGTAGACATAAAAATAGTTACAATAGCTAAATATAGGAAATCATAAATTATTGTTTACACCTCACACACTTTGGAAACCTTATCATACTGTCATATCAATTATTCATTCATTTTCTGTAACCGCTTAGTCCATAAGGGTCGCGGGGCTGCTGGAGCCTATCCCAGCTGACATTGGGCGAGAGGCAGGGTACACCCTGGACAAGTCGCCAGTTCATTGCAGGGCTGACACATAGACAGACAACCACTCACACTCACATTCAGACCTACGGGCAATTTAGAGTCCTAAACATGCATGTCTTTGGACTGTGGGAGGAAGCCGGAGAACCCGGAGAGAACCCACACAGACACGGGGAGAACATGCAAACTCCACACAGAAAGGCCCTGCTCCAGCCGGGGAGCTGGGGGATCGAACTCAGGACCTTCTTGCTGTGAGGCGGCAGTGCTAACCACTGCACCACTGTGCCGCCCCATATCAATTATATTGTATTCAGAAAAATATGACCTTTTTTCTTTAATTTCAGGCCGTCAAGTGATGGGCACAGAGAAATGAACCAACCTGAAGTTTCTGGTCCGGCTGAGGAAAAATCTGTCACAAACTGACACAACCCGCTAATCCCTACCCGACTCATAGCTCACACAGCACACCAAGTCCTGTTACTTTTTGACACACCTCCTAAATAACATACACATTAAACAATCTATGAACTTTGATAATCATATATTGTAAAATTGTATATATTGTAAAATCTCCCTGTGTTGTGAGTGTTTGTTTGAAAATACCCCTCTACTGTGATTGGCTGTCAGGAAGAACATCTGTGCTGTGATTAGCTGTTGCAAAATCCCCCTTTATTCAGATTGGCTGTTTGAAAATGACCCTGTATTGTCATTGGATGTCATGAAAAACATCTGTGCTGTGATTGGCTATTGTAAAATCACCCTGTATTGTGATTGGCTGTTGAGAAATACCTCTTTATTCTGATTGGTTACTGGAAAATCCACCTGTATTGTGATTGGCTGTTGTAAAATCCCCCTGTAATGTGATTGGCTGTTGAGAAGTACCTCTTTATTCTGATTGGTTGCTGGAAAATCCCCCTGTATTGTGATTGGCCAGGACACACTGGAGTGACTATGTCGCTCGGCTGGCCTGGGAACGCCTTGGGGTCCCTCCGGAACACCTGGAGGGAGTGTCCAGGGAGAGAGAAAAGTCTGGGTGTCCCTGCTCAGACTGCTGCCCCCGCAACCCGGCCCCGGATAAGCGGAACACAATGGATGGATGGATGGATGTTTGAAAATCCCCCTGTATTGTGATTGGCTGTTGGAAAATCTCACTATAATGTGATTGGCTGTTGAGAAATACCTCTTTATTCTGATTGGTTACTGGAAAATCCTCCTGTATTGTGATTGGCTGTTGTAAAATCCCCCTATATTCTAATTGGCTGTTGCAAAATCCCCCTGGATTCTGATTGGCTTGTGTAAAATCCCCCTGTATTCTGATTGGCTGTTTGAAAATCACCCTGTTTTGTGATTGGCTGTTGTAAAATCCCCCTGCATTCTGATTGGCTATGTAAAATCACCCTATGCTGTGATTGGATGTTGTAAAATCCCCCTGCACTGTGATTGGCTGTTGTAAAATCACCCTGTTTTGTGATTGGCTGTTGTAAAATCACCCTGTATTCTGATTGGCTATTGGAAAATCACCCTGTATTCTGATTGGCTATTGGAAAATCACCCTGTATTCTGATTAGCTGTTGTAAAATCCCACTGTGATGTGATTGGCTGTTGAGAAATACCTCTTTATTCTGATTGGTTACTGTAAAATCCCCCTTTATTGTGATTGGCTGTTGCAAAGTCCCACTATATTCTGATTGGCCGTTGCAAAAAAACCCTGCATTCTGATTGGTTGTTTGAAAATGACCCTGGGGCGATGGAGTAGGCTGCAGGTTGGAAGAGCTCTGTTACCACTCGACATTTATTTGATACCCGTTGAATTATTTGCCTACTTAGAACGTGGTGAACCTGTTCCTAAAGCGGACTTCTGAGTTTGTGTCCTAAACATGGGCAAGACGGCCACAACTAAAGGTAAAAAAGCCGAAAACAGGAGCGAGATCAAACAAGATGGCGAGTTAGCTTTTGAGCCACTTGCTAGCACTGACCCCGCACATGTTGACAACGACCACCCGCCGGCGACGTCTTTGATCATCCAGAAACTGCTCAGTGGTATGGAGGAGAGGATTATTACAAGCCTGACGGCACAAATTTCAGCCAACCATGCCGCCATCGCCAAACACGACCAGACACTCCAGGCCATTGAAACTTAAATGAATGATTTCCACGGGAGGCTAACTACACTGGAATTGGCAGTCGGAAAACTTATGAAAGAAAACGAACAGCTGCAATTAAAAGTGGATGACCTTGAGAACAGATCCAGGAGGTGCAATATTCGTATAACAGGCATACCAGAGGGAGCCGAAGCCAACCAACCGACCTCTTTCATTGAATCCTGCCTGGGAGAGATCCTCGGTCCTCAGATAGAGCACACAGCCTGGCCACCCAGAGAAGACAAGACGGCGCGCGCCGACCCTTCAAAGCCTGCATTCACCGCTGCAAGGTGAAGCAACGAATCATGCAGCTGGCACGAGAGAAAGGCCCCCTGTCCTACAGAGGCTTGGAGATTCACATTTACCCCGACTACAGTGCTGAAGTGGCTAGGAAGAGAGCCGCCTTTGCCCCGGTCAAGACCCAGCTGAGACCAGCGGGATACCAGTTCAGCCTACGCTTCCCCGCTAAGCTTTGTGTGGTCACCGATGGATCCAGGCACGAGTTCAGCTCCCCGGCTGAAGTCGCTGCTTTTTTGGAGGACAAACGACCCGCCGGACGAAACCCCTGAGCAAACGTAACACTATCATTGAAGAAAACAACCGGGGACATTGCTCTCTTCCAGCTCAGCTTTGTTGAACTGACTGGTGAGTGAATTAAATTGCCGACTTAGACTAACTAAGATGGTAGGCAACGGAAGACTGAATGATATACTCTACTATGCTATTAACCTTAATAATATATACGGCAGCATTTACTTTTGTTTACCGTGCCACTAATGGACACTATCTGACCAGTAAAGACACATATATCCCTCAGATACTATAAATTTATGTGGGGCTTAAAATACTTTATCTACTGTGTTATTACTATTTGTGTTAGACACACTCAGAGGTTTGCGTCTGCCATATGCTATCGCGGACATGCTGGGGCCATGACTCGGGCGCCTTTCCTTCCCCCCCCCCCCCCCCCCCTTTTTTTTTTTTTCTCTCTGGTGTCATAACATTAGCAGCGCCGGCTGGCTTTGCCCCTGCTGTCAGCTGTTAGCCCTGATGACATTAAAGGGGAGCTAGTTAATGTCATACTGTACTCAGCTGGGTGAAGAGAAACGCTCTTTTCTTCTTAACGCCGCCAGTCCTAAGTTAATTTAATACCAGTGATGCTGTATTAAGCTTGTCACCCGACAACTGGACCAAACATTATGATTGTGAACCCAGTAATTTTGATCAGATAAATTAGAGTAAACGATCATTATGTCAGCTATTTGGATTTGTATAATCTTTATAACTTTTTTTTTATTTATTTATTTTTCTTTTTATTTTATTTTTATTAACCAAGTTTTCTATTGCTCAAAAAATCATCCTTATAGACATCCAAGGGCTCACATTGAATGTTTTAAGGGATTGACACTTTGATTTATAAAGAGCTGACTACCTTAGTTTGTAAGTTTAAGGGCTTCTCTAGTATCCCAGTTCAACCTTTATTTTTTTATTATTATTTATTTATTTTTTATTATTTATTTATTTATTTTTCGTTTTTACTATTTATTCATTTATTTCTTGTTGCTGGGCTACCTATAAAAATTTCAGTGTTTCAGTGTTTTGTTCACTGTTTGAAGATTTAAAAACAATTAACATAGCTAAAAATTATTGAAAGAGCTGTCATGACTATGCTTTCATGCCTTAATGATATTTGATGACACACACTATTATTATTATTGCTTGTTGATTGCTGTTCTTCCTCCAGCTGAGGCTGTTGATATGTAGAATCGTTGCTTATTGATGTGTGCACTGGCTAGGGGACTGTATTATATACCAAGGTGCGGATACTTGTGAAGTAAAGGTTCATCATGTTTAAATTCATTTTTCTCTGTATTTAAAAAAGAAAGATTTACATAACGACAGAGGTTGAAGTGCAGAGTAAAACAGAGAACAAACTGTAACGGCACAAGCCAAGAGATAGGTTTTGCAGGTTTATGTACATGTGATTGGAAGTATCTTTTTTTTTTTTTGTTACCTAATTTTTTTTTTTTTTTGTTTATTTTTTTCCTTTAGTATTAACTTTTCCCCCTCCCCCCCCAGTGCTATCTGCTGTGGCACACTTTTCAGACAAGACACCATCTTGCCATCATTGAACTATCTTACCTTACCACCTGTTTACTCTTCTAAACCAGTATGGGTGGCGACCACAATAAGGTAACGAATAACTCCACCAAGTTCTTATCCTGGAATGTCAAAGGGGTTAATAACCCAGTTAAAAGGCAAAAAGTTATGTCTCACTTCCAACAACTGAAGGCAGATGTAGTATTTTTACAAGAAACCCACCTATGTAATGCCAGTGTTGTCTGCCTCAACTGAAGCTGGGTTGGTCAAGTGTATCATTCCAAATTTAATGGAAAAGCAAGAGGAACGGGTATATTAATAAACAAAAATATTTCTTTTCACTCCCAAGAAGTAATAAGTGATCCTAACAGGCAATATGTCATTGTTGTTGGACAACTCTTTGCCAACCCTGTAATTATGGTGAACTTAGATGCACCTAACTGCGATGATAGCAAATTTTTTGAAAGACTATTTCTGACGATACCCAAGATTGATCATGGTTATCTCATAATAGGAGGAGACTTCAATCTTGTTTTGGACGGCACTTTGGACAGGTCCTCAACCAACCCTCCGACTCTTTCTAGGTCAGCAGGAGTTGTGAATAATTTTATGTGTCAGTGTGGCCTTTCAGATATTTGGAGGTTTCAGTTTCCCCACACGAGAAACTATTCCTTTTTCTCAAATGTACATCATACTTATATCCGTATAGATCATTTTCTTCTTGATAACAGGGTCCTACCCAAGATTAATACTTGTTCATATACCAGTATTTTTATATCAGATCACAGTTCCATCCAATTTGACCTGGATCTTCCAAATCGCCCTCCCCCTAACAGAATCTGGAGACTCAACCCTCTTCTACTATCGGACGAGGAATTTGTAAAGTTTATTTCATGCCAAATTGAACTTTTCCTGGAGACAAACACCTCCCCCGAGATCTCATTCGCCACATTATGGGAGACTCTTAAAGTATACATTCGTGGACAAATCATAGCTTACTCCTCTACACTTAAAAGAGAAAAAAAAATAAAATTACATGAAATCTCCCACCGAATGCTAGACATTGACTCAAAATATGCTTCAAACCAGACTCCGGATCTTTACAAGGACCGCTTGAGACTACAAACCGAATTCGACCTTTTAACCACTGATGAGGCAACACGCCTTATTATGAAAACCAGGCATAATGCCTACGAATTTGGAGATAAAGCGAGTAGTCTATTAGCTCTGCAAGCTCGTCAGGCAGTGGCTGCTTGCTCCATTACAAAGATCCAATCACACACAGGAGAGATTTTAACAGATCATGACGACATAAATAAAGCTTTTTTTCAATTCTATTCTGACCTCTATACATCGGAATGCAGCGGTGACTCCGATCTCCCATGTAAATTTTTTGAAAACCTTACTATTCCAAGTGTGTCAGAGGACCAGAATACTAAATTGTGTGCAGACATTTCGGTTTCTGAAATTATCACAGTCGTCAAATCTATGCAAAATAATAAGTCACCCGGCCCTGACGGATTCACCTGCGAATTCTATAAAAAGTTTGCCCATTTACTTGCACCTATTCTCCAAGCCATGTTTAAAGAGACGCTCTTTCAAGGTATCCTTCCCACGACACTGAGACAGGCCTCAATCTCAGTATTGGCGAAGAAAAATAAAGATCCACTCTTTTGTACATCATATCGTCCCATTTCTTTGTTAGATGTGACTTTAAAATATTATCAAAAGTGTTGACTAAGCGCCTAGAGAGTGTGATCCCCGATATTATTTTGCCCGATCAAACAGGTTTTATTCAAGGTCGACACTCTTATTCAAATTTGAGAAAGCTATTCAACGTTGTCCACTCAGCCCGGTCAACATGCCCTGAGGTAGTAATTTCACTCAACGCTGAAAAGGCCTTTGACCGGGTCAAGTGGGAACATTTATTCTTCACTCTTCAAAAGTTTGGCTTTAAAGAAAGGTTCATAGCCTGGATCAAATTGCTTTACTCTTCCCCCCTGGCGTCTGTGATCTCCAATAATACCCAGTCTGGTTACTTCCCTCTCAGACGGGGGACAAGGCAGGGATGTCCTCTGTCCCCCCTCCTGTTTGAATTGGCCATTGAGCCCTTAGCTATTGCACTGCGACACTGCAAGGACTTTAAAGGTATACAGCGGGAGGACCTAGAGTTCAAAACATCTTTTTATGCAGATGATCTACTTTTATGTCTCCAACCCACCTTCATCAATTCCCTGCATTCTAGATATTCTGAATCAATTCGGGAAAATTTCCAGATACAAGTTGAACTTGCAAAAAAGCGAGCTCCTTCCCCTAAACTCTAAGGCAGATGAAATTCCCTCTAATCTTTTCCCCTTTAAAATGGTCCAAAATGGCCTCAGGTATTTGGGAATTGAGGTTACTCGCTCTCTCCCTACTACTTTTAAGAACAAATTTATGGCAGTCCTTAATAAATGTAAGCAGGATATGAACCGATGGGCCTCTCTACCACTGTCTGTAGCAGGACGTGTGAACCTTATTAAAATGATAGTATTGCCAAAATTTTTATACCTTTTCCAAAACATTCCAATTCTAATTGAAAAAACTTTCTTTAAAACACTCGATAAAACCATTATTTCTTTCATATGGGCGAACAAACCTAGTCGTATTAGAAAGACCCTCCTCCAAGGATCGAAGTGCTCAGGAGGACTCACGTTGCCAAATTTTATTTTTTATTACTGGGCATGCAATATCCAGAAATTAATTCACTGGTTTGAAGATAAACCAATTGTAGATAAAGCAGACTGGGTGCAATTGGAGCTTTCATCATGCCAACATCATCCAGGTTCAGTGATCTGTGCAGCCTTGCCCCTTGTTAGCAATAACCTGAGCTCAAATACAATAGTTAACTACACCATAAGAATTTGGACTCAGTTAGAAAACATTGTGGGCTACAGAGGCCTTCTATCCTTTCACAAGTTAAGTCAAACCACATGTTCTCTCCCTCCTGTACAGACCCTGCATTCAGTCTGTGGTTCAATAATGGGATCAAGTCAATGTCTAGACATATTTATGTCTTTCCCTCAATTATCCCAAACCTATGACTTGCCTAAGAACCATCTCTTCCGTTATTTACATGTTAGGAGTTTCGTACAGAAAACATTTAGTTCGTTTCCGAATAAGCCCATAAAATCACATATTGAAAATATTCTTGAACTGAAATCAGACCGGAGAGGGCTGGTAACTCAGATATATATACTCTCATCCAGAGCATTAACCTGCACTCTACTGAAAATTTAAGGAAGGCCTGGGATTCTGACCTTGGAATAGTTTTTAGAGACGATCAATGGGACTCCATCTTAAAACTGATACATACGTCATCTACGTCCGCTAAGCACGGTTTAATCCAACTGAAAGTGGTGCATAGAGTTCATTTTACGAAGGCCAGGTTGGCAAAGATCTATCCGAATGCTAATCCATTATGCCCCCGATGTAGAGGTCAACCAGCAGACCTAACACACATGTTCTGGCGGTGCCCGAACCTTTCCACCTTTTGGGAAAGTATTTTCAAAGCTTTTAGTGAGATATTTGGAACCCAGTTGGATCCTGATCCGATCTGTGCCCTCTTTGGTTTAACACCAGAGGAAGCTTGAGCTGCCATACCACCCATCGTTATAGCTTTTACCGCACTCCTTGTGAGGCGTTTGATCCTTTTCAGATGGAAACAACAAGCTCCCCCATCCTTTTCTCACTGGGTCAACGATGTTATGTATTTCTTAAAACTAGAAAAAATTAAATACACACTCAAAGGATCCATTCAATCTTTTTCAAAGTGTGGAAGCCCTTTCTAGACTTTTATGACTCCTTGCAGGAGCCCCTTGACAATAAATAAGGTGGAACTCACATACAATCGATCACAGCAGTGACCCTCCACCCCACCCCACCCCCCCCCCCCACCTTGTTTTTTTTTTAATTTCCTTTTATTTTATTTATTTATTTGTTTTATTTATTTATTTTTTAATGCACATCTTTATCAGTTACGTTGTTTTTGCTTTTGTTTGTTATTTTTGTTTACTTTTGTTTTATTTCTCTCTTTTCTCTCAATTTATGTTCTCCTACTCCCCAAGTGTGCTTTATACCATGCAAACCTATGGGTGGTTGGGTGGGTGGGAGGGGATGGGAATGGTGAACTCACTGTGTCAACATATCTGCTGAACAATGCACTCCTACATTTTGGGGATGAATGCGTAAATTGAAGGGATATGCATTTGTTCTGTATTTTTCATCTCTGTGGGATAATAATTGTAAAAAATCAATAAAACATATTTACAATGAAAATGACCCTGTATTGTGATTGGTGGTCATAAAAGACATACAGTTAAGCCCGAAATTATTCATACCCCTGGCAAATTTAGCTTAAAATTACTTTTATTCAACCAGAAAGTTTTTTTTTGGGACCGGAAATGACACAGGCTTCTCCCAAAAGATAATAATAAGATGTACAAGAGGCATCATTGTGGAAAAAATTATTTCTCAGCTTTTATTTACATTTCAACAAAAAGTGGCATGTCCAAAATTATTCATACCCTTCTCAATAATCAATCGTAAAAAACCTTTATTGGCTATTACAGCAATCAAACACTTCCTATAATTGCTGACCAGCTTTTTGCATGTCTCCAATGGTATTTTTGCCCATTCATCTTTAGCGATGAGCTCCAACTCATTCAGGTTGGAGGTTCTCCTTGCCATCACCCTGATCTTTAGCTCCCTCCACTGGTTTTCCATTGGATTCAAGTCAGGACTCTGGCTCGGCCACTGCAAAATGTTCATGTTTTTGTCCGCTAACCATTTCTTCACCACTTTTGCTGTGTGTTGTTGAGGCATGAAATTTCTACTTGTTGCCTCACCGAGTCCGTTGATGTGGAGAAGAAAAGAGTCAGAGAATCGAGGATTGCAGCAACAGCATTTATTCACGGTCTGCAGAGCGCGGAGATCAATTCAGCACAGGTCAAGTACGAATACTGAGAGAGATCTGACTCGTGTCTAGGGGTACGGTGTCTTGTACTCTTCTCTTTGGGGTTGTGTCGTGCCCTGATTGGTTGTTTACTTATTTTGGTATGTCTCATTGGCCTATATGTTGCGTGATCAACGCATGCATCCTGTGTGTGTGGGTGTTTTCCCTTCAGACTATCAGACTATGTGGGTGCGTGCATATTCAGGCCTGTTTTTTTGGGTAGGGTCTGTCTGTTGTGAAGAGATAAGTGCTGGTTCCTCCTTTGTGTGAGTGTCTGTCTGGGTCAGATGTATCAAGGATACTCGTTTTGGGACTTTCTGTATTGCTCAACATCCTGTTATGTTATCATTTACACAACATATCTTGTTGACCTGTGCATGAACTTGAATTAGTGCAACATAGTTATAAGACAGTTTAATGCAATCAGAAACAGGTTCTTGTATGTTATTATTCACAATTTCCCCCTTTTGATCTCGACACCGAGATCAACATCCAGAGCAGGAACTCGTTCTCTGACAGCTAGCGAGGAATCTAAAGCTCATCTATCCGAGAATCACCCTCCACCGCGCCATTGCCGTCATCCGACAGCAGAGTCAGTTGGTACGGTGGGGGCGCCTTACCTTCAATAGTGGTCGTTATAAGGCGGACCATCAGTGAGCGAATACAGGGAATACAACAACAACCACAGGTAACTAAAATAGCAGTAAACACAGCCAGAGAAATCAACAGCGAGAGAACCAAATTCTTCCATTTACCAAACATATCGTTAAACCAACTTTCCAGTGGATTGTCTATGCCCGAGTGGTCGTGCATGGTTTCAGCGAGTGTGCGAAGACCATCGAGTGCGCGGGAAACTGAGCCGTCTGGAGCAGTGTTGTTGGGAATAAACGTGCAACACATGTCACCGAACATAGCACATACACCCCCTTTCTCAGCGAGGAGCATGTCTAACGCCATCCTATTCTGTACTGCCATTAGGGAAGTAGCAGCCATCTGTTCGGAGAGTCCGGCCACTGCATCTCTCGTGAGGTTTGTCAACCTAAGGACGTTGTAATGAACATAATTGATGTGGTCCACATTCTTGTTTGGTGTAACAGGGACGATTCCTGCTATGAGGGGCAAATTTTCGAATCCTGCAGCTATCTGGTCGGCCAGTTTAAATTGATTCGGTACTCCTCGCGGTACCCCGATTGCGTCAATGTAGGTAGGATTATTAGTGGACAGATCAAACATTTCCGTGTGTCTACGTACTCGGGAAAAACGTGTCGGCCTCGGCGGAGAGAGAGTGGTAGATAAGTGGTCTTTTGACTGTGGCGACACATGGCCCAGTCTGTCACCTACCAGAATGAGAGGAGTCCTCAATCTTACCATTGCACAGACTCCTCTAGTGTGGGGCGGAATTCAGACGAATAATTTGTGTCCACCGCAGTAGTAATATAAACCTGCTCTCGCCCACGTACCGAGTTCTACGCCCTTGCGCATCTCTTGGCACCAGGTGGAATCTATCTCTCCTAGGGATGAGATGGTTGAAATTTTCGTGTGGTTTCTCGGGCACCTGTCAGTAGTGACGTTAAAGCAAACATACGTGCCATTGGCCCTGTCTGGCGTGAATGGCCCTGTGAGTGTCTTATTATTGATTGGTGGAAAAATAGACCCCAAACTCTCACAACCTCTGTCCCTTCCGGCAGTGAGGTTCATCATGCAGCGAAAACCTATGGCGTCGCTTGTTATTAGTGGGGCGGGCACTATGACTAACGCAGGACGACCCGCTGCGCATGCTACGCAGTCCCCTGCTGACTGTTCCCTGGCTGTTTGGGCCACCCAAGAACAACCATAAATTTACATCCCCATAACCCGTAGCTTTAGCTATGATGTCCTGAGGCCTGATTTGAGTGTAGTCCACCATGCTGTATATGGATTGTTGTTTTGGTGGGAAGGGAGTAGTTGTATACTCACCGCTGGTAGTTCCCTTGACCGCGGGTTGCAACAAATTCACTCTTATGATGCCTTGAGGATCTTTCCCTGTAACGTCTACCCGATCTGGGGCAAAACTGCCTCCACACCTGTGTTTTAGACATTGCTTACGAGGAACTATCATCATTGGCATTATTGACATTGTGATGGGGTTCTGAGTGACGGAGGAGTCTCGTTGCAACCGAAAGTGCCCTGCCGTGGAGTCCGTGCGCACCTTAAAGTTATAATGCGTCGCCTGCCACACAGATGACCAACTGCTGCACCATTGATCATTACCTCCGAATTCACAAATGTACAGATCGTACCCCCTCCATGAATGATTGTTCCCGTGACAGTTGATGATTGAGCAGAGGTCGAACGTGTAAGAGGACGAGGAGCCTAAAACATAGTCAATTTCGATACCGCCGTACCGGGTGATGCACTTATCTTTTGATGCTTCGCGCTTCGTTCTGTCGTAGGTTGTAACCTCGCACCAACTGAACACCAGGGCGACAATTACCACTGAAAGGAGGCCCACCACCCACAAAAGCTTCCAGTTACCATACATTGTCTTTTATGCAGATGGTTGTATATAGGAATATTGGCAAGCTAAACCTTCTTGATAACAGACCGATACACACTGTTATGTCCCAGGCGGGGTTACCCCTGGGACCGCTTTTAACCTTCTGTCCCTATGTCTATGTCATCCAACTCAGGAGCAATATGCACACGTAATATAGAATAAAGTTCTTGTTATACTGTTATATACTTTGATGCGTGCCTTTACTTGTTATATGGTTATATCTATATATATATATATATCCTACAGTTTTGTAGACCCCGTGGTCCAGAGATGGTACAGGGCCCACGTAAAAGTAAGTGTCACACAGAGCCACGATACTATGAGTACTGATAGTGAGTTCATATCCCTCTACATATCAGTTTATCTAGATTCAGCGCGGCCCTTCAGTGTACCCCAGTAGATAAAGAACCAATAGAGCGATGGTGTATAAGATGAACAGTGCCAACTGCACTACCCAGAGCGCTAATAACGAGGGCAGTGGGAACATCCGGTCCCCTCAGTGTGATACTGAGTTCCCCTGGTCGATCTTCCTCCGAAGACTTGCTTCTGTGGCTTGGCACACCACTTGTTGGAGAGGCACGCTACTTTCACCGCCTTCTCGTGTTGGTAGCTTGGCATGCTACGTGTTGGAGAGGTGCGCTATTTCACCACCTTCTCGTCAGGGTTTGGTTAGACTACCTCACCCCCTTTTGCCACCTGGGGATTATTTTGCCCCTTGTTGTTCGGTGGGCTTTTCTTCGACACCAGCCGGTGTCTCAGTTGTTTCACACAGCGCCTGCTGTGTTTCCTCCAGCGATCGGGTTGGTTCCTTGGCGGCTGCGCACTGGCTCCAATGATACCAGGTGTCTCCTTTGCCTTTTAATCGTACTGCATGTGTGGTTCTTTCCGTCACCTGGTATGGGCCCGTCCACCTGGGTTCTGACCACTTTCGTTTGATGACCTTCAGGAGAACCCACTCTGCCTGGGGAGCTGTGTCAGTGCTTCCCCCTCCCCTGCGGTCCTTCACCTGCCTGGCGAATGCTGCAACAAGACTTTGCAATTCATGAAAATACATTTTATGGGTTAAATCTTGCGTGAGATTGCCTACTCCTGGTAAGCGGGTGTGGGGCCCTGGAAACGCCCTTCCAGTCTGCAACTCATGTGGTGTGAATGTGGTACTCTGGTTCACTGAACTTCTAACAGTCATCAGTGCTAAGGGTAGTGCGTCTACCCAGTTGAGTTTTGTCTGTGCACAGATTTTGCCCAATTTGCTTTTGACCGTTTGGTTCATCCTTTCCACCTTGCCCTGTGATTGAGGGTGATACACTGTACCAAACTTATGTTGCAGTCCCAACATTTCTTCCAGTTTTTGTAGGTCTTGATTTTTAAAATGTGTACCATTGTCAGATCTGACTTTCTCAGGGAACCCATGTCGTGGAATGTATTGGTTTACCAGAAACTTGATTACTGACTGGCTGTCCTCTTTCTTTGTAGGACAGGCTTCCGGCCACCCTGTGTATGCATCAACACACATCAACAAATACCTGTAACCTCGAACTGGAGAGATCATATCTGTATAATCGATAATGATTTCTTTTCCCAGCCTAGTTTCCAACGGGAAACGTCCCGGATGTGGTCTGACCGTTGGTCTGGCGTTGTATTGATTACATTGTTCGCATGTGTCCAAAAATGTTTAGCCATGTCTTTGAGGTGGGGATGCCACCAATTTTCGAGATTCTTCATCATTTGTGTCACCCCCACATGTCCCACCCATGCGCCTCCTTGATTGCTGGTGGAAGTATGGGTCTGCCATCTGGACCCCTCCAGAGTCCCTCCACCACTGTACAACCTCTAGCTTTTAGCAGTGTTTTCTCTTGTGGTGAGGCCTTCCCCTGTTCCTTAATTAGTCCTGTCATGTCTGTCCCTGTTTCTGATTCTGTGCAAATCATGATCAGGTTAGGTGTATACCCTGCAGCCGCTTTGGCCGCTGCATCTGCTGCGTCATTTCCTTTTTTTGTGTCTGAGTCGTTCTTTTCGTGTCCTTTACATTTAATTACGGCTACCTTGCTGGGTAGGAGGAGAGCTTCTGCTAGTTGTTTCATCTCTGTCTCATGTTTTATCGGCTTGTTCGCTGCTGTCAGGAACCCCGTTCGTATCCACTGCTTGAGCTCTACGTGGACCGCGCTCACCGCGTATGCCGAATCGGTGTAGATATTTACCTCTTGTCCCTGACCTTCCTGTAAGGCTGCTATTACTGCCATTACTTCGGCTCTCTGTGCTGACTGCTGTCCGGTCAATCTTTTGGCCTGTATTTCAACCATTCCCTCTGTTGTCTGTTCTACCACTGCATATGCCGCTATCTCGTGTCTATAGCAGCATCCATCTGTGTACAGCTGTCTAGCTCCTGGGATTGGGTCTGTTTGTAGGTCTGGTCTTACCTTTTCTTCCTTGAGCACTCTTTCTACGCACTCATGTGGATTGCCTGTTCCTATCTGTTCTGCCATGTTTATCCCTTCGTGTGTAAATGTTAGGTTTGGTGCTTCTAGGATTTTACTCAGTCGTCTTTGCCTTAGTGCTGTCAGGGTGAATATTTGAGAATTAACATAGGCTACCACGCTGTGGGTTGTCAATACGTTCAACTGATGTTCCATTACTATGTGTGCTGTTTTTTGAATTAGCTTTGCCACTCCTGCCACATGTTGTGTGCATGTCGGATGTCGTTTCTCCATGTTGTCCAGCATTACACTAGCGTACATTAGTATCGTCCTTACCCCCCCTTTTCTCTGGAACAGAACTCCATTCGTGCATAATTCTGTTCCAGAGACATCCAGGTAGAAAGGAAGTGTGTAGTCTGGAGTGGCCAGCTCTACCGCCGCTGACAACGCTTGTTTGAGTTTAATAAACATTCCTTCTGCTTCCTGAGTCCAGTTAAGGGTAGCTGAGAGGTTGCGCATGATGTGTTCCTTAACTAGCTCGCGGAGTGGTTTGGTCATACCGGTGTAGTCCGGTACGTAGTTGCGGCTGTATCCCGTGAGGCCCAGAAAGGACAGCATTTCTTTAACTGTAGTTGGTTTGGGATGATGTAATATGGTGGATTTGTGTTGTGGAGAGAGCCCTGCCCCCCTCTGTGAAATTTGCCTGCCCAGAAATGAGACCTGCTTGCGTACTGCTTGTAATTTAGTTTTACTAACCTTGAAGCCGGCTTCTGCGAGATGACGCAGAACGGCCTGCGTGGCCTCTAGGCACTTGGAGGCCGAAGGGGCGGCCAGTAACAGATCGTCAACGTACTGTACCATGGTTACTTCGTCTGGTAGGGAACATTTAGACAGGACTTGTTTTAACATGTGAATGATAATAATTGTAACTAATAATTGTGACTAAAAGTATACAAGAATCTGACTGCGAAGAATAACAATGATTGTGAACAATAACACACAAGAATCTGTTTCTGAAATTGTATCAAACTGTCTTATAACTATGTTGCACCAATTCAAGTTCATGCACAGGTCAAGTAGACACATTGTAACAATTAGAACATAACAGGATATGGGGGCAATACAAAAGGTCACAAAAAGATCATAACTGAAATATCTGATCTAGACAGACACTTATGCAAAAGAGGAACTAGTACTTATAACTTCCACATAGACAGGCCCCCACCATGCATGCACCCACATAGTCTGATAATTTTCAAGGAAAACACCTACACACACATAAGATGCATGCGTTGATCACGCAACACATAGGCCAATGAGACACTCCAAAACAAATAAACAACCTATCAGAAGATGACACAACTCTAAAGAGAAGAGTACAAAAGATACAGGATCCCTAGACACGAGTCAGATCTCTCTCGGTACTCGTACTTGACCTGTGCTGAACTGATCTCCACGCTCTGCAGACCGTGAATAAATGCTGTTGCTTCAATCCTCGATTCTCTGACTGTTTTCTTCACCACATCAACGGACTCGGTGAGGCAACCAGTAGCAGTTCCCTGCCTCAACAAACACTTGGTTAAAAATACCTGGAGACAGGGCAAACCCTTGTGGTAGACGTGTGTATCTGAGTCGTTGCCCCTGATAGGTGAATGAGAAAATGTCTCTACACTCAGGTGCCAGGGGAAGACAGAAAAATGTGTTTGCTAGATCTATGCAAGTGAACCACGCGTGTGAGGGAGAGAGATTGGTAAGAGCCACATATGGGTTGGGTACCGGTACCGTTTTAGTGCTCAGAGCGTCATTAACTGCTCGGAGATCGTGTGCCATTCTGTACTTTCCCGTACATTTCTTCTCTACAGGTAAGATAGGCGTGTTCCAGTCTGACCTGGAGGGTTCTAACACCCCCTTTTCCAACAGCCCTGCGATTGTATCTTTAATGCCTTCTTCAGCTTGGCGTTTGTGCGGATACTGTCGTATCCAGATAGGATCATCCGAAAGTAGTTTGTACGTGACTGGTTGGCATGATACAAAGCCCACATCGGTGGGGCCCTGGGCCCACAGTGATTCAGGCAAACTGTCTATCATGGGTCCTGCGTCTGGGTGATCTGTGCGTTCTCTACCGTGGCGTCTAGAGATTTGGAGATGCTCTAGTGTGGCAGTGTCTGAGGCAGAGAGAGAGATCCTGTAGATTTCAGTCTGAGGGGAATAGCTCACCTGAGGAATGTGTGTACCCACCCAGTCAGTCTGTTCTAATGCCTTTTTCACTATACTTCCTAATTCTTTAGCTTGGTGTTGCGGATGCAAAGCTAATGACACGTGTGGTGCCGCCTCATCTCCCATCATATACCACAATTGCTGTTCCTCCGTTAGACAGACCCCCGCTGCTACCCCTTCTGGTGCAACATATATGTTTTGTGAGTGGATTTGCCAGCTCTGCCCCTGTAATTGTTCTTGGAACTGCTCTTGGTACCACTCAGTTTGGACTCTATCGTAAAATAGGGTTACATGTGGAGGATCGGGTGGTGAGATTAATGGGTGGATCTGTGAGATCCATGGCTTCCACTGCAGATAGGCCGAGAGGACGCCCCCTTGGGCGTTTGTTTCTGGCTGCAACAAACCCCAGTAAATGTCTGCATATGGTTCCACCACCGGTCGAATGAGATACTGCCCATATTGGAGTAACCCTGCTTGTGTACAGGGCAGTGCGGACCCGTCTGGCAGCCGTACCTCTAATCCAGCTGGAGAGCATAAGATGGTAGCCCCCAACTGGGTCAATAAGTCTCTTCCTAGGAGGTTTGCGGGTGCGGCAGGTGAGTGCGCAAAGGCATGATGTACAGTCTGTCGCCCTATGGTGGTGCGTAGAGGTTTGGTGAACGGCAGGGTCGTTCTTTCCCCAGAGAAACCCATCACGGTGATAGCATCATTCGTTAGAGAGTCTTTTGGTATTTCCGTCATGGTGGACACCGTTGCGCCAGTGTCCACCAGAAATGGCAGCGTTCTGTTCTCTACCCCGATTGACAGCACCGGTTCTGCCGTGTTGGTGCCGTCGGAGCGTCTCTGTGGGGTGTGTCAATCTGTATAGGCGTAACTTTCATCCCACACCAGAAGTTGGGTGGCGACAGGTGCCGTTAAGCCTTGGTTCGGTGGTCGCATCCCCCTGCCATTTCCACGAGGGCGCTGCATACCCCCCCTCTGATGCTGTGGGTTATATAGGCAGTCTCTAGCCCAGTGGTTTGGGTCGTTGCATATGAAACAGCCCTGTGGCGGCCCCTGGCCCCCTCTACCGGGTTGGCCTCTCATTCCCCATCTCTGACCCCCCGGCCCTCCCCTTTGGAACCCTCTGCCTCGATTGTTAGACTGCGGTGGATACTGCGGCGGGGGTGTATCCACGGGGGAACAGGGTATAAGTCAGGTGTCTGTGATTGTTGGTTGGAAGCTACTAGCACTTTCGGGGTATCGGTTTTATCAGTTTTATTTTTCTGTTTTTTATCATTCACCTTCTGTCTGGCTTCACTCAACTGGAGCTTGAGGAGCTGGGCTTGTAAGTCCTCTAGCTCTTTCTGGTCTTGTTGAGTTTTATCTTGGGCTGCGGTTAGGTGATGAATTAAATGTTTCTCCCACACATGGGAGTCGCAGCCTTGCATATCTGGGTTATTTATCATGATGGCCTTAACACTATCAGGAACGCCGCCCAGGACCGCCTGTCTGAACCATTCTCTCTGGGACCCTTCTTTACCAGGGTGGCAACCTGTATGTTTAGTCCATAGTTCCTTACTTTCACTTATATACTCTCTAGGGTTTTTCTTAGGGTCCCATCTCATTTTTGGCATGACTGCAACATTTGACAAAGGGAACTTGGCTCTCATTGCTTCCCCTGTGTCAGTGCTGTATCGTGTGAACGGGGCGTGATCTGGTACTCGAGTGGTGTGTGCATCGATTTCTATCTCTCTAAGGTCGCTGTTGGTCATACATCGCCCCCCAATAGCTCTGAAGTCTCCCATTGCCAGACGGTGTCCCCCTGTTAACGCGTCCAATTTTCCTAACCACATACTTCCGCCCTCCACTATCGGCGGTAGTTTATCTACGATCGCCTGTACATCCCCTACGTTAAAAGGTCAGTACTTATTGTCTCCGCCTGTCGTTCGCATAAGTGGCATTTGCATTGTGTAGTTGAATCGAGGTATGTCTCTCAGCCTGTTTTCTCGACCGTCCACCATCTGTCTGACGCGCTCTGCTGCCTGCATTGATCTTTCTGCTGATTTGACCATACTTTGGCTCAGAGAGGTCATTAGTTCATTATGTTTTCTCTCTAACTGTTGTAAGTCTGTTCCTTCTTCCCCGCTATCCTCTGTCTGCCAGGTTCCGTTCATTACCATCCTTACATCTGCCTCTCCGTCTGTATCTTGCCACCTTCCACTGCCTTTGAACGTTACCTCAGCGTCTCCGTCTTCCCAGTCTATTAGGTTGCGTTCATTTTTACCCTTTTCTTTTCCTCTTTGTGTTCTATACTGTTCCTCCCTCAACAACTGTATTTCTTCTTCCTCTATCTCCCTCAATTTTCTCCTCAGTTCCTCCTGTGTCTGACCCTCTTGTTCTTGATCAGAGGTTTCTCCGCCCTCTCCTTCTCTTAGCTGTCTCAACCGGAATGGCTGGTGGTTCTTATCTGGAGATGTTAGACCCTCGACCTTTCTGTTTGTGCTGCTTTTAGTTGATCTGCCGGACTGTGAGGTTGCTCTCTGACTGTTCACGTAGGAGACTGACTGCTCACTTCCTCCTTCCTCTCCTGTATCTATGTGTAGGGTCCCTCCTGTGATGCACAGAGTGGGGTATATGCCTGGTATATCTGGGTTGGGAGGCACGTATGGGGGTGGACGTGTGGGTGTGTCAGGTGCAATTACCAACTGCTTTCCTCCTTTTGTCTTTCGTTCCTGGTGGAGGTGTCTCATGCTTTGCCATAGGACCGCCAGTTCAGACCACGCCCGTCGTTCCTCGTCCAATTTCTCCGCGTCCTTCTTCAGTCTGGATTTCTGAAAAAGCCCTGCCTGTTTTCCCTGCTCTTCCAGCTGAGCTATTCTTACTTCGCACTCTCGACATTTTTCCCATAGCCATTTGCCCAGTGGCTCCCTGTCACCCATCTTTTTCCCTTTAATTTTGACTAATTCCTCCAGTCTTTCCTTCATCTCTTCCAGCTTTGCATGTACTTGTTTTTCTTGTTTATCTGGTTTGTCTTTCTTGTGCTTGTGTAACATAACTTCTTTGGCTGCTGAGAGAGTGTTATTAGCTTGGGCACCTAAGGGTCTCCATTCATCTGGTGGATTTACTGGACCCCACCCCTCATCATCTAATTCTCTGTCAAATTCCCCGTCCATTTTCTACTTTTCTTAACTCTGAGGCCGGCCGGTTTGTATGGAGTACACCCGAGCAACAAGCCTTATAGAGAGAAGTTCGTCTGAGTGTTTAACAGCCAGGCAGTTTGTATGGAGTACACCCGAGCAACTGCCCCTATCGATCTTGGTCGAGCGGTTTTCGTTAGCACCGTCAGGTTTCTGCCGCTCGATCAGTCGAGACACTGTTTCTTCAACACCCAGAGTTCCTTCCTCTGACACCTCAGAGTTTTATTCTTCCCACACCCAACTTTCCGTCTGTCTTTTAACTCACAACACAAAACACAGAATAAGGTCAGACACTTATACCACACAGTTTCTCCCCTCACCTCCTCTTTAGAGGGTTCTCACCTCCAGGCCTTTGACCCACTGTTTATTATTTTTCTTATTTTTGTGTTTTAGAATTCACTGAAGTTATCTTGCAGAATTCTCTTCTAAGGATTCACTGAAATTATCTTGCAGAATCCAACGAGACTCTAGCTTTATAGGAGTTCACTGAAGTTATCTTGCAGAACTCGCTGAGCCCCTGGTTTTACAGAGTTCACTGAAATTAGTAGCGCTCTGCGAGTCTCTAGCTTTATAGGAGTTCACTGAAATTATCTTGCAGAACTCGCTGAGACTCTACCCTTTAACTATGAAGTGAATCACACGCACTAATCAGGATTCACCGGGGACTTTAGGAGTTGTCCATGGACTCCAGGGCCTCCAACCCAGCTACCCCCGTCCTACAGGTCCTAGCCCTCGTCAGGAACTAGGTGGGTAAGCCACTACCGACAATTTTAGGTCCTTGACCTTTCACCTATATTTCTTAAAACTGCGTAAAAATACCCTTTTGCAAAAGCCTTTTAAATCAGCATTTATTGCTTCTTTTCCTCGCTTTGAGATGATTTACTTGCACTACTACACCGAGGAGGACACAGTTTTAGCGTATTCAATTCTGCAGATTTCGTTGTAACAGGTTCTGCTTACCTTTTTTGTGCCGCGGCTTATGTCCTCACACCATGGTTCGTGAAGCAATCTTTAGGCCGAATGCTCCGTCCGCCTCTTCACCACATCCCGGACGAGCCCCCAAAACTGTTGAGGCATGAAATTTCTACTTGTTGCCTCACCGAGTCCGTTGATGTGGAGAAGAAAACAGTCAGAGAATCGAGGATTGCAGCAACAGCATTTATTCATGGTCTGCAGAGCGCGGAGATCAATTCAGCACAGGTCAAGTACGAATACTGAGAGAGATCTGACTCGTGTCTAGGGGTACGGTGTCTTGTACTCTTCTCTTTGGGGTTGTGTCGTGCCCTGATTGGTTGTTTACTTATTTTGGTATGTCTCATTGGCCTATATGTTGCGTGATCAACGCATGCATCCTGTGTGTGTGGGTGTTTTCCCTTCAGACTATCAGACTATGTGGGTGCGTGCATATTCAGGCCTGTTTTTTTGGGTAGGGTCTGTCTGTTGTGAAGAGATAAGTGCTGGTTCCTCCTTTGTGTGAGTGTCTGTCTGGGTCAGATGTATCATTGATACTCGTTTTGGGACTTTCTGTATTGCTCAACATCCTGTTATGTTATCATTTACACAACATATCTTGTTGACCTGTGCATGAACTTGAATTAGTGCAACATAGTTATAAGACAGTTTAATGCAATCAGAAACAGGTTCTTGTATGTTATTATTCACAGTGTTTTGGGTCGTTGTCGTGCTGAAATGCCCACTGGTGCCCAAGGCCAAGTTTCTCTGCAGACTGTCTGATGTTGTTGTTGAGAATCTTAATGTATTGCTCTTTTTTCATGGTGCCGTTTACTGTGATTAGGTTCCCTGGTCCATTGGCTGAAAAACACCCCCAAAGTATTAGGTTTCCACCACCATGTTTGACAGTGAGGATGGTGTTCTTAGGGTTGAAGGCTTCTCCTGTTTTATGCCAAATGAAGGATACATCATTGTGGCCAAACAATTCAATTTTTGTTTCATCTGACCATAAAACAGAAGACCAGAAGTCTTCTTCTTTGTCCAGATGAGCATTTGCAAAGGCCAAGCGGGCTTTTGTGTGCCTTATCTGGAGAAGTGGCGTCCTCCTTGGTCTGCGTCCATGTAACCCAGCAGTGTGCAGTGTCCGTTGGACGGTCTGCTTTGAGACATTGCCACCTGCACAGCCCAGATTCACCAGGATGGCCTTGGAGATCCTTGGATTCTTTTTCACCTCTCTCACTATCCTCCTGGCCAGCACAGGTGTCAATTTTAGCTTCTGACCACGTCCTCTGAGATTTTCCACAGTGCAGAACGTGTTGTATTTTTTAATAATACTTTGCACTGTAGCCACTGGAACTTGAAAACATTTAGATATGACCTCATAGCCCTTTCCAGACTTGTGAGCAGCCACAATGCGCAGCCGCAGGTCCTCAGTGAGCTCCTTTGTCATGACTGTTCACAAACTAACTGCAGAAAGCTGCTGTTTTTCACCTGTTGAGTTGATTACAACTGCTGTTCCCAATGAATCAGGGTAATTAGATACTTTAGAACAGCTTGGACTATTTGGAATTTTACAGACCTTTGGATTTTCCCATAGACTGTGACAGTTTGCAAAGGGTATGAATAATTTTGGACATGCCACTTTTTGTTGAAATGTAAATAAAAGCTGAGAAATATTTTTTTCCACAATGATGCCTCTTGTAAATCTTCTTATTATCTTTTGGGAGAAGCCTGTGTCATTTCCGGTCCCAAAAAAAACTTGCTGGTTAAATAAAAGTAATTTTAAGCAAAATTTGCCAGGGGTATGAATAATTTTGGGCTTAACTGTATGTGCTGTGATTGGCTGTTGAGAAATAACTCTGCATTGTGACTGGCTGTTGTAAAATCCCACTGTAATGTGATTGGCTGTTGAGAAATACCTCTTTATTCTGATTGGTTGCTGGAAAATCCCCTGTATTGTGACTGGCTGTTGTAAAATCCCCCTATATTCTGATTGGCTGTCATAAAAAACATCTGCATTCTGATTCGTTGTTTGAAAATGACCCCATATTGTGATTGGCTGTCATGAAAAACGTCTGTGCTGTGATTGGCTGTTGTAAAATCCCCCTGTATTCTGATTGGCTGTTTGAAAATCACCCTGTTTTGTGATTGGCTGTTGTAAAATCACCCTGCATTCTGATTGGTTACTGTAAAATCCCCCTTTATTGTGATTGGCTGTTGTAAAATCCCCCTATATTCTGATTGGCTGTTGCAGAATTCCCCTGCATTCTGATTAGTTGTTTGAAAATGACTCTGTATTGTGATTGGCTGTCATGAAAAACATCTGTGCTGTGATTGGCTGTTGTAAAATCCCTTTGCATTGTGATTGGCTGTTGTAAAATCCCACTGTAATGTGATTGGCTGTTGAGAAATACCTCTTTATTCTGATTGGTTGCTGGAACATCCCCCTGTGTTGTGATTGGCTGTTGTAAAATCCCCTTGCATTGTGATTGGCTGTTGGAAAATACCTCTTTATTCTGATTGGTTGCTGGACAATCCCCCTGTACTGTGATTGGCTGTTGTAAAAACTCCCTCATATTTTGATCGGCTGTTGCAAAAAACCCATACATTCTGATTGGTTGCTGGAAAATCCCCATGTATTGTGATTGGCTGTTGTAAAATCCCCCTATATTCTGATTGGATGTTGTAAAATCCCCCTGTATTCTGATTGGCTGTTGTAAAATCACCCTGTATTCTGATTGGCTGTTGTAAAATCCCACTGTAATGTGATTGGCTGTTGTAAAATCCCCCTTTATTCTGATTGGCTGTTGGAAAATCACCCTGTATTGTGGTGGGCTGTTGTAAAATCCCACTGTAATGTGATTTGCTGTTGAGAAATACCTCTTTATTCTGATTGGTTGCTGGAAAATCCCCCTGTATTGTGATTGGCTGTTGTAAAATCCCCCTATATTCTGATTGGCTGTCATAAAAAACATCTGTGCTTTGATTGGTTGTTGGAAAAATTACTTGTATTTCATTGGCTGTTACGTACTGTGACAGGCCTAATGAAAACCCATCATTTCATGTTCAGTAAGCCCTCTTATTATCTGTAACTCAAAAACACTAACTTAAAACTTAAAAAAAAAGATGTTTTTCTCTGTCATACAATATTATTAATGTATAAAGGAAGAGTGCTGGGAAATGTACTCAAAAAAGTGAGGCAGTCAGTTTCAGTAATTTTTTTTTTTATCCTAAAAGAAAATTATAACTGCAGAGAAACACATTTGGCCGTCTGTAAACTGTGCAGGAACTGAAAGCCTCTAGAAATCTGGTTTAAAATAAAGTATCTATCAACGTCATGTAACTAGCAATATCAGGAAAGTGTGCAAAAACTATACCTTTAACTACAATATTTCATATTTGTATTAAAACTAATTTCTAACATTTTTCAGGTGTTTATAAAGAACCTAGGTTGTATGAGACACTTACTTACCTGCAGTCGATGGATGTTGACACGCCTCCAATTTTGTAGAAGCAAAGATGCGTACCAGCACAGAAGTGTAGCAATGCACTGTTGAGGAAAGGGTCAGCAACAACATGTAACATATTTTAACCACTTACAAAAAATTGTATCAGTTTAAATGTACATTATATTTTGAATATTTTCTCAGCTTCACCTTTCTACCAGGCAGCCTTTTCTCATGGTATACTGCTGTTATATAAGCTAAATATCACTCTCTCCAAACCAACCATGTATTAAGTAATTAGTGCTTCTGCTAAGACTCGGGTGGCTTTGGAGATATGATATTTGGCTTGTATGAAGGCGAGATCCTGTTGGAAAGGCTGGCTGACAGGAAGGTAAAGCAGTGAAAATATTTGAAATATTGCATAAAGTTAAATACTTTTTTGTTGGGAAGAACACTTTCAAGTGGTTAAAATGTTTTGCTGCTAACCCTGTCTAAAGCAGTACACTGTTTAGTTCATCTACATCGGTACTCCTGCTGCTTCTCCAAACCAGAAGCAGCCAACTAACATCTACTGTGGGCAATACACTGACTATGGATAAGTACCTTATACAAACACACTTCGAATGAACCATCCTCTTAACAGTTATGAAGGTACTGTCTGGCATACTTCTGACCATTTAGTGTAAACCTAGCAACTATAAAGGCACATTATGCAGTTTTGGAAAAGAAATTCAAACTCAGAAAAGTAATAATACAAACGCAAATATTGATATATTTTCATAACTGAATAAATAAGGGATCCTAAGAGGGAAATGAGGTCCCTAAAACACTGTCTGAAGCCAGAAAGTTGGGTCCCTGCAAAAAAAAGAAACAATATGAAAATTATGCTGTTTGAGGACAATTTCTTTATTCTGTAATTAATTATTAATTCAGTCAGTCATGTATGTATCCGTGAATATTCTTTTTTGATTCAAAATTCTTTCCCAAAACTACAAGTGTACCTTTAAAAACAAGATCTTTAAAATTGTCACATAACAGCTTATGAACACTACGTATCTTTTTAACAATGGTTCAATGCAAATTTATTACATAAACAAGTTCAATGTGTACTGAAAGCCTGTAGACTACATTAGCAATCTGAACAAGATGAGCTAAACAGTTGTCAACATGGCATATTCATGTCGCAGACCATGTTGTAACTGAGTGAGCCACTAAAGTTCACTATTCCTTTTCAGAATCCACTAATCTTGTTTAGATCTTGAGTTCTGAAATTGTGTCATCAAGTCATTCTTGAGTCTGCAGCCGTGGTTTGCAGCTCTAATTTGCAGCTCTAAGTGAATTTAAAAGTGTTGGTCAGTCTTTTGGGACGCATCGACAATCTGGTGAGGTTGATCACCACATCACCTTCTACAGTGACAGATCCTTATAGGCTGGTAGTGAACCAGAGTCCCAGTGATGCACTCCAAGATCTGGCTGTGGCTCAGAAAGACAATGCACTAATCGCATCCAGTGAAAACAATGGAAACTAAGGTGAGCAAAGAATTTTGATCATGGTTGATTGTCATAAAAATGCTGTATACACAAGTCCGATAGATCTGTCTTCATTCTACTGTTTAGTGCTCTTGATTGCAGAGAAAGTAATTGTGCCACTCCTGGACTAATGACATTTATTTGATTTGTTTGGGGTGGTGCTGCTACTAACAATTATTTTTAATATTTCATAATTTATTATTTCAGAATTAATGTATTGATTAATCAATCGGTTGGACTATAAAATGTCAAAAAATAGTGTGAAAATCACTTGATCAGCGTTTCTTGAAGCCCAAGATGACGTCCTCAAATGTCTTCTTTTGTCCACAAACTAGATATATTCAGTTTACTGTCACAGAGGACTAAAAAAACCCAGAAAATATTCACATTTGAGGATCTAAAAACAGAGTATTGAGACTTTTTTCCTTTAAAAATGGCTCAAAGTTGTCAATCAATTATCAGAATTATTGGTGATTAATTTAATAGTTGATTAATTATCTATTAACCAATTACATGTTACAGCTCTAGTTTGGGGTGGCTGTCATATATATAATCAACACAGCCCAAGTGGCCAAAAAATACATTTCATAGGTTTCAAAACTTCTCACCTGCAGTTGAAATTTAGCCAGCTAACTGTCTGTCTAACACTGGCACATTTACAGAAATGCTGATTAGGTTATCCCTAGAACTAAATGAAAATGAGGAGTCACGTGGCTACGCCGAGGAGGATGGCAGCACTGTAAGGGGGCTCAGACCACTCGCTACTAATTTAATTGTTTAATCCATATTTATCTGCCTACCTTGAGCTAAATATTGATAGACTTTATCCCAAAAAAGTTCTTAGTACTTTGACTACATTTTTGTCGGTGAGAAATGGCGACAACGTCGAAATATTTTAAGGATATGGGCCACATAGCTACTCGGAACAAGCTAGTTGCTAATGAGGACAAGTCTCCCGACGAAGCTGCAGAACAGAAAATAAGCATCGAAAAATTTTTTGCTGAAATAACCAAACTGAGTACTAAACTGACAGAAGTAGCTGCTGATGTAGTGACCATTAAAGAAACCACCACTGAGCTGAAAAACTCTGTCAGCGGGCTACAGGTACAAGTGGAGAAGGCGGAGGAGCGAATCTCCCAGCTGGAGGACACGACTCAGGGCCTTGTGACAAACACTAGTACCATGGGGAAAAAGGTGGATATGCTATGGGACCGTGTGCAAATCCTGGAAAATCACTGCAAAAGAAACAACATAAGATTGGTGTGACTGGTGGAGACATACGGGATAAATGGCACTTTGGAGGAATGTGTCAAAAAAGTTCTGAGCGAAGGGCTAGGGATAAACCCTGAGGCGGAGTTTGAAATTGAACAAATGCACCGAATGCTAGCCCCGATGCCGAATGAGGACCAGCTGCCCAGACCCATACTGATCCGCTTTCTGGGGCAGTCCGCCTGCGAGAAGGTATTGAGAGCTGCAGCCAAGACATGAGGAGTGAAATGGGATGGACAAAGGCTGTCGATATTTCTTGATCTAACCAAGAAGTTAGCGGAGAAGAGGAAGGAGTTCCTGACCACGAAGAAGGCACTACAGCAACGCAATGTGAGATACACACTGGCCTTCCCCGCCACGCTGAGATTCACATGGAAGGGCAAGAGCCATCATTTTACAAGCGTGGAGGAGGCTGAACACTTTATCAACCAGAATTGCAACAACGCTTGAAACATGTACGGGATACATATTTATTTTCAACTGGACTGAGGATCAAGGGACAGGTAGATCATGAGAGAATGTGATGCGGGTGGGTCGGCTTACACAGGCTGTCATTAGCAACGAGCAGTTGGGAGGACCCCACGGACCTTGTTTGCTTGTTTTTTTTTCTCTCAGGGCATTGTGTTTTTGTTTATTGTCATATTAAATGGCTAGAAATTATGTTACAATTATCAGCTGGAATATAAAAGGTTGTGGAAGTCCTGCATTTATTCAAGAGTCACATTTTAAGTCAGAGGAAGCTCTGAAACCAAAATTTGGATGGGTAGGACATGTTTTTCATAGTTCATTTTCCAGTAAACGCAATGGGGTGGTTATACTTATACATAAAAATATGGCTTTAAATTGGTTAGACAGATAAAGGATAATGAGGGTAGAATGATTTGTTTACAGGCTAATATAGATGGCAAAAATATTATTTTGTGCAATATTTATGCACCAACCACCAATGTAACCCAAACCAAAACTATTATCTAATGAGGCTTTTAACTTATTATTAAAAGAAGAATTGCAGTCTTTTTTTGAATTAAATACAGGCAGCTCAGACAGGAGATCAAAAGAGTGGGAAGCATCTAAAGCTTATATTCGAGGGAAAATTATAGCATATGCATCTAAAAAGAAAAGGGAGGACATGAGTAAGATAAAGGAATTGGAAACTAAAATTAGGATGTATGAAAGGGAATTGGCAGACCAATTTCTCAAACCAGTTATATCAAAACATTTGCAAGCTTAAATTTGAACTTTGCCATATAAACTACATCATAGAAATGGTACTAATAATGTAGCTGTATAATGTGCATAATGCAATACATTCGAAAAAAAAATAAACCCACACACATTTTAGTGGCATTTTGTAAGTTTTCAGTGTGTAACGGTGGAATTTCCGAGTGTCCGTGAAGGCACCTCGACTTGACTTGGCTGTGTGACGTCGTCGGACCATTAACTTCTCCCGCGTCTGTTGAGGTGAGTGGCTGTGTGTCTCCGTTCCTGTCTCTTTAATGTCAAAAAACAGCAGTTAAATAGTCAGAAATATGTAAACTGACAGTAAATTGGCATGATAATCGATAAATACGAACAGGAAATGAAGCCTCGCACGATAGGCGGTCAGGGGGAAGGGCGGGAGAGGGAGGTGCGTCGAAATCCGGCGGTTTAAAAACCCCTATACATGATCAACGGTAAAAACGCTTTGCGCTGGCTGTCCCATATTTTCCTATGGAGAGAGCGGTGGCGCCCGACCTAGCGGCACCGCTACCCTTGGCATGGCGCACCCAAAGTTCAACTTTGACCTCGTTTGCCGCTGACCTTTCAAAGCGCAACCAATGAGATAACAGCTGAATGTGACGTAGCCAAAAGCGACACATACAAATAGAGGAGGGAGAGAAAATGGAAGAAAAACTCATTCTCTGTGTTTCCGAGTTCCCCGAACTGTATAACACGATACCACGATCTCGGCAGGAAGAGTATTGCTTGGCGAAATGTCAGTAGTCAGATCGGGCTACCAGGCTTGTGATTAGGCAGAGTTTACGAGCTACCGTTAAGCTAAATACAATGCTAACGTTAGTTTAGCTGTTTGTGTACGTTCGCTATACCAGGCAGACACAGTGACAGGATCAGTGCTTCGTAGCTATATAAACTGTCTTTTAGCTCAGCAACAGTAAATCCTATCATGTTGTTACATAGAGCTGTGGTTAGTTTTTGCAGAAGGGGAGTCTGCTTTTTCCTCCTCATCCTTTTCTTTCCGGAGTGACAAGTTGCGTTTGGTGTTGCCTAGCAACGGTGAATAGCTCCCACTTCTCGATGACGTATACCTGAGCTCCTCCGCGTCCGCTCGGCGCCTCTGCGCCCTACCTGGCGGTGAGCGAAGAGCAAATTTCTTGTCATGACAGTTGAGCTAGCTAACTTGGTGCTGCCTGTTAGCTGCAGAAACATATCTGCAGTAACAAGCGCCTGTCTCCCCCCCCGTTCCTCTGTGTGTATGAATGTAGCCCTAGCTTCAGTAAAGCACAAACCACAGGTGAGAGAACAGGAGAGACAGTGTGACAGTAAATATTAAATAAAATAAATAAATAAAGCAAAGGGCATCTTGAGGGAAAGACTGAATCTTATATTCAGTATACTTAAGCATTAATTCAGCTAAGGTATATATAGGCTAATTGTTGTGTTTATGTTTAATTGTCTCATGTGATTGTGTTTTTATTTGACAATTATTAGCTGATAGCTTTATTACGTAAAGATTGTTGGTTATGTGTGAACTTTTGCTTAATGTAGTGTGTGTAGAAGTGCCTAGAATTTGAATATTTATTATGAATGTACTTTCTTGCGAACCTATGGATAAAAACAGTCATAACTGGTGCTGCATAGTTTGAGCAGACATACACACAGATAAACTGAGATACATAAGATGAGACTAATATATTGTTTCTAGGCAAAGAGAAATACGTTTGGAGGCTGCGCTTGAGTGGTGAGTGAAGTAAAATCTGAACTCAAAGTAACAACAGAGTACATTATTTGACTGTGGACTGTGTTTAGCTGCCTTAAATGGGACAGAAGAACAATGGTAGTAGGCAGCCATGTATATTAGACTTAGAGCCAGACATTCAGTTAAACCAATCACAATCAGCTTTGACAATTTCTGCCCAGCAACTGTGGGTGGACATGTATCCACTGTGTAGGCAAGACATGCATTTGATGAAAATCTGCCTCTCGAACTACTGCCTCTGAGTGACAGACACTAAGTCCCACAGCCAAACCAAACACATGTTGAGTGAGAAGAGAAGACTGCGAACACAGCCATGTAAATGTTATTCTTGTGGTGCCAAATATGTGGTCACACCAACAATTTAAAGAACTGGGGTCATCTGCTTTTCTCCTGAAGGTCTTAATCTGAGTTAATATGGGAGTGAATGGGGCAGTTGGTTGGAAAACTTGTCCTTTTTGACCTTGCTGAGCCAAAACTATAAGTCCTTTTGTTTCTGTGGTCACATGTTGCTACCGGCACAGCTTTTCCTACAATCTGATGTGCAATTTGTGTATGTTGAGAGAACACTGAAGTCTGAATCTGAGAAGGGGTGTAAGTAAGAGAAGAACAAAATGGCTGACAATAAAAATGGCAGTAGGCAGTGATGGATATTAGCCTTAGAGCTAGATATTCAATGGCTGCTATGGCCAACAGCTATGAGTGAACATGCATCCAATGTGTAAGCAAGACACACAGACACGCACACACTCACCCATACACATACAAACATGCACAATAGTGCATGCACGCACACACACGTGCATGGACACACACACTGTTGTGCAGGGAAGGAGCTACATAAGATCATTGGCAATAATTCATAATTAATAATATTAATTATAGATTATTAAAAAAAATGATTAATTAATTAATAATTAATTAATTATTACATAAGCATAATATTCTAATTATCTTATAACGGGGCACCACCGGGAAAACCCGGACCAATGATCAGACGTAATTCAGTCTCAGAGTATTCAGAAGAAGGCGTGGAGCTCAGGCACTGACCTCGTCAACCAGCTTTATCACAATATGCAACGAAAAATCAGGACAACTTCTCTCTGCAATATGACGGTTTATTCTCACTGCTGACATTAATTCATAACCAACATCAACATTGCTGTATAAACCCTAGCAACTACAAAACATTACACAATCAACAAGCATCAAGAAGGGTGTGTGTGTGTGTGTGTGTGTGTGTGTGTGTGTGAGAGAGAGAGTGTGGAAGGAAGTGGGTGGTTGAGCGAGTGGGTGTGTGTGTGTGTGCGTGTGTGTGTGTGTGTGCGCGTGTGTGTGGGAACGAGGTGTGTGAGAGAGTGTGGGGGGGGAGGGGTGAGCCCGAGTGGGGGTAAGACGTGGCAAGATGGCGGCGGTGACACTGCAGGCTGCGTCACGCGAGGGCCACTGACCACGCCCGTAATGGCGGCTCACCAAGAACGCACGTGACTCACAATAAAGGAGGGGCGTCGGGAGCGAGGGAGATTCAAGTTACTCGGCTCCAAGTGTAGGTTAGTAGAGAAGAGGGAGAGAAAGGAAAGCACTCAAGGGTGTCGTCACGCAGGCGGTATTGAGGTGCAGTAACCCGTCTGTGTTACGCAGAGACGCGCTCGGCTCAGCTGGTCAGCGGCATGAATCTGGACATTGAGCCAACACAGCGGAAGTACTGACCAATCCCAAGTGCAAGGCGACACGATAGCGGTCCGATGAGGTCGGATCACTATCAGTGTTTCCTCTACATTCATTTAGGAGTGGCGGCCCGCCACTCCTAAATCCTAGCCGCCGCTCCTTCAAATTTCTTTTTTTTTTTTCTTTTTTTTTTTTTTTATTGTTGACGCAAATACACCACTGCCGCATCTCTCCACCTTCAAAACAGACTTCTGTCGGGTACTTGCGAGCACTAAGGTAAACTGCAGATAACTATCTTGCTCAGTATGGAAATATACTTGCGCGTGCTCATTTGCATGCTGCTAGCGTTGTTTGGGGGGCGCGGTCGTCAAGCACGTCAAGCACCTAGGCGACAGGGCAGAGTCAGAGGAGCGAATTCATGAATTACAAATAAACAATAAAGCTGCGAATTACCAGCCAGAGAAGAGGTAGATGTAAGTTATTAGCTTGAGATAACTCAACATAGATTTTACAAGTTAAACCGATGTTCACAATATGTTGATGACCAGCTAACGTTACGTAACTTATCGGTAGTTTAAGTTAATTTGGCCCGGTGCCAACTCAGTGTCGCTAACGTGAGTAAACTAATTGATAGTATTAGGCTAACATTAATATCTACACGCCATTATGTAACAGCTGACTGCATTTTTCAGATGAGTTTATTGAAATATTTCTCTAAGAAGAGAAACGGAACGCCTGCCCCCACTGCTGAAAAAAATCCTAGAGGAAACACTGACTATGTATCACGAGCAGACACAATTGAGCGGAAGGAGAATAACAAACACAGCAACACAGGCAATATCTTACGACATTAAAATTGCAGCATAAACCCGGATGTGGCGGTCCGTATTAACAAGCCCTTACAAATGGTATAAAGAAAACACACACTAGCTTATATCTGCCCAGAGCTAAAGCCTCTTACTGTTGCAGAAAGCAGAGTGATGTGTCGTCGTTCCTCGTGCGTCCTGGTTGCGGCAGAGGTAACGGGGTTAGCGGCTCCCAGTGGCTAACGGGTCCTCGGCGAGGGGGCAAGTCTCTGGCGAGGCGAGTCGATTCCAGCTCGTAGCGGGGAATCACTCAGAAAGAAGGGGTCCTTCTTCTTGAAGCGGGCAGTCTTTGTTATCTGCCAGGCTTCACATCCGCGGGCATCCGGTCGAGAGGGTCAATCCGTGGTCTCGTACCGGGCGGCTCTGTGTTCCTCGGCGCACAGAGTGGAGGAGAGGAGAGGAAATCAGCTCGACCAGCGAGGGAAATCCGTAGGCCTAACGCGTCTAATTGCACAGTAGTAACTCTTGGAAATGCGTCGCCACGTGGGGCGAGTTTCTAACTTCAGGAGCAGTTACTGGTCACTTCCATTGACTATGGGGTCACAGTCAGAAGCGCTGCCTTCGGGTGCGCTTCGCGTTATTATAGTCCTGTGTGACATCATTGGCCATGGCGGATTTCACCCAATGGGAGCTGTGGATTCCCCGGGGACCCCTGCTGGTCAGCGGGGGTTCTGCTGGGGTTTGACTCTGCTGAGTCATCCAAAAAGAGGGTGTTGACTCTGTTCTTTTGTTCTCTTGGGAGCCAACATGTGGTCTCAGGCTTTTATGGTTACATACAGGCCCCAAAGTTACCAAAGACAGTGTGGACCTTTGTTGGTAATCCTTGTACGGCACAACAGCACACATGCACAACTTCAATGATACATTTAGTGCTATTATTACTGCTGGCACTATGGTGGAAATACTAGTTGGCAGTGAGCATAAGGCACACTCAAAGTTTTGTGCAAAATTTTCTGGCTATAGTTAGTGATGTCTATGTAAATTGTACATCAGGCACACTGAATGACACTTACACTACAGCATTTACAGTGAACATGATGCTGAAGCATCCCTTTAATAAATTTAATTGTTTTACTGTAATAAATTCATCCTACTGCAGTTGAAGTAAATAAAGGCAGACTTAAAAAGTGTAAATGTTTCTTTTATGTCAGTCTGCTTTCTTGAAGTTGCAGAAGTTAGTCTAATGTCATGCTTTGTTGAAGTTTTCTCACAAACCATGTTGATATACTATTTGTTGGTAAACAAAAAAGCCAAGTGCCTTTAAAACAATTTTAATAGCTTTTAAAGGGATCATTTAGCTTATTTGAAGTGGGGTTATGTGAGGACCTTATCTATAGTCAGTGTATTAACTAGCACCATTAGGGAAGCAAGCAGTGTACTACTGTGGACAAGGTCAGTAACAAAACATATTTTAGCCACCTGAACAAGGTCCACCTAGAAAAGAATTTTTTTCCATTGTAAATGGCCCACTGTTAATCCAGAGTTTTACTTATGTCAAGATTAACTAACTGAGATTTTTCACTAAACCTGGAATACACCCCTGGTCTTAGCACAGTGCATGAGGAGATGGAGTCCAGCAACCCGCCACTGCTGTCCTCACCGCTAACCTAAAACATCCATGTACCTGGGAGTGGGAGTCAGCACACCAAGAGGCCACTGCTTCACCATTATTTGACCTGGAGCACAACCTGGACCTGGTGGGTAACTATGTTTGTTTTCTTTGATTCTTTGAATGCTGCCAATAACTTATAGTTATACTTATGGACACAGTAAATTCTGACCATGTACATCATTGGTTAATGTCATCTCTCTCTTCCACTGATCTATAAACATGAAATAATTAACATACATAACTTACAACATCTTGAAATTTTTTTTTCATTATTTTCATTTGCAGAGGTAAACATGTAAATGAGTGTTGATCTGTGTTTGTGCACTTGTTCTTAACAGGAAACAAACATGTTCCAGAGATGGAGAGACAAAACTCACAGGAACACACCACTACTATCTGCTCTATAAATCGACCTGTGCCAGGTAAATAAGAACAGCCTACTCCCATGCATGATATGTGTCTCTTTTTTATTGTGTATTAGTGGTATATAAGCATGTAATGTACACTGTCTGTATTGTGCTTTTTTTATATGCATCAATGGTGTAACATTTTTCTCTTCCTCTCACAAGGCTCTGACAAGATGTGAAGTTGGACACACATCAATGAAGCAACAAGCAACATCAGCAGTCATCTTGAGCTGGAGTCAAACATGCTGTAAGTCAACTTTACAGTTCATAGATTGTGCATACCATTAGTATGAGCAATAGTTATAATGTGAAAACATTTAAAGGTTCAGTCACTGCTCCTTCTGTTTTGCTCTGACACTCAAGTGTTAAACAGAGATTTCTGTGATGTACATGTGCAAAACCACAGACTGTTATGGTATATGCCAACTGTCATATCCTTTTTTTATGTTTGTGTGCTTGTGTCCTTCATGAACAACAAACAGAAATCAAGGAGGGCTCCAGCAACATTTGACCGTGCTTTGCACAGCTAAGCCACACTGAGAGGCTACGATGAATACACCTGACAACTGCCTGACCTGTACCTTGTATGCGACTGTGTTTTTCTGTCAGTCATAAACACTGTAGTGTTACAGCATGACTCTGAAAACTGTTGATTTCCAGACAACAAATAACTGTGGGTTGTTTGTGTTGGCCGTCTACATCATCAGTCTTATAGTGTCCTCTCCTCTCGTCACATAACCAGAGCCACATGGACCGAGGGACAGGAACAGGTAGTGCAGCTATATGTCTTGACCAAACGTGAAGTAGGACACATGTCAACGAAGCAGTGCGGTACCGACAGCAACACTTGAGTGTGCTTTGCACAGCTAAGCCACACTGAGAGGCTACGACAAATATACCTGACCTGTACCTGGTATGTGACTGTGTTTTTCTGTCAGTCATGAACACTATAGTGTTACACCATGACTCTGAAAACTGCTGATTTCCAGACATGGCGCTAAAGTTTCCTCTCCTCTCCTCTCCTCTCCTCTCCTCTCCTCTCAGGGACAGGAAAAGGCAGTGCAGCTATGTGCTTTTTACTCAACATTCATTGCTAATCTTCAGATGGACCCAGACCATCTGTAAGTATCCTATATAGCAGGGGTCCCTAACAGGCGGACCGCGGTCCGAGTCCTGACCCACACGCCGTCCTATATGGACCTGGACCTATAACCAATAAATTATTAATAGATTTTAAATTTTGACGGGACGCTTCTATTTTAACTGGCGCAACTATTCTAGTCTTTCCGGCGCTGGTTTAGCTGATCAGGTAACGCACAGACCAACTGCAGAGAAGCCGCATGTGGAGGAGACTGTTGTTAATGACGGAGTTTATTACAACAGTCAAAACTAACGTGATGGTTAATGACATCGACACCAACCAGATGCACTTATAAAATTAAACAACCGTATAAGGAGGCCTATATGTAAAACGGGAGAGTCTGTGTTTCTCTGTGAGAAACTCTGAGATCTTCTCACAGCAGAGTGAACAGGTGAGGGAGGGGAGGAAGGCACATTGATCTAATCAATCACTGATACCGTCGTCATCTCGGACTGATTAAAAAATAAAAATGCCAAAATTGGTGACAAATCAAACCTGGGTGTCCACACAAATAAAGTCTTTGTGTGAAACACTGCAGAGTGTAACATCATGCTGTTTACAGACAGTCTGCTGTCATTAGTTTGACAGAGAGACAGAAAGGGTCGTGTCTAGAAGGGAACCCTAGACCTGCGAAAGATTGTGCGAGTTTGATTATTTTAGTAGAAATAACGAACACAAATCTTGCGAGAATTGTGCAAATAAAGAGTTAGAGCTTCTAGACACGACCGAGAAAGGTGCGCAGCTCCAAAAATAGAAAATTATATCGTGGTGTCGATGTTTTTAATTTGGCGGGTTGCCATAAATAAAACACTATTCACTGAAACACTGATCACTGACCTGCTGTGATGGAAAAAAATACTCAGATTCTTTACTTAGGTATTTTTACATTGTGGTATTAGTGTTTTTACTGAATTACAGTTTAAAAAATTTGCATGATATTGTTTCCTTTTTTGAAAAATCAACATTTTTATTGCTGTTGTTGTAACTTTAATGGTATTCATATTGGTATTTTTGGATGACTAAATACAGACCTGCAAACTCGTAAGAGGAGAAAAAGGTGGCATGTTGGAAAACCAGTCCCAAGTCACCTGGGGGTCTGGGAGCGTCCTGCTCCAGAAGAAAAATGTTGTGATTTTAACATGTTAACAAAACATTCTGGTGACTGTTTTAGTTAAAAGAGTTAGTTGCATCTTCTGTTTGTGGTTTCTGCAGACATTACTACCTTTACTTTTACCTTTGTACTTGGAAAAAGAGTAGAAAGTAAAGTAAAAACAGTAAAAGCAAATCTACAGTAAAAGTAAAGTTACTTTACTGAGTATTTTTACTTTAGTAATTTATAGTTGTTCATTTAATAGACCTGTCTTATCTTCTCTTTTGTATATTACCATTGTTCTTAAATAAAGCAAAAGTAATGTAATAGAAAAAAAATGCAGACCATGCAATATTTCTTATTTGATTACTCAATTAATCGCCAGAATAATTGATAGATTATGCTTTAATTTTACTGGTCCGGCCCACTTGAGATCAAGTTGGTCTGTATGTGGCCCCTGAACTAAAAAGAGTTTGACACCCCCCTGATATAGATGTTGATACAACTACTACACTACTTCAGTATATATCACTCTCATAACACAAGTTAGACATTATGATGTTCCGGACTTTTGCTTTAGGAAATTTTCTCTAACTGGACCTCTTTGAATTTTAGTTGAATACCCCTGCTATATAGGCTTGGTTTTGAATAGAGTTAATACTTGTTTACAGTTAAATGTGTACTTGTTTTCCAAATCTATTTGTGATGATGTGCTTCATGTTTTTTCTGTTTGCCCCATTATAACATTTATAATGAGATTTTTCTTGTCTAGAGCCAACGCTGCATTGAGAGAGTCTGAGAGTCCTGAACAGCCAGCCGAGATACGTCTTGTTTTATCATCAAAGGAACCACTGACAATACTTCTGGTAATCATAGTTTGAATGTAGTAGTAGTTCTGTTAGAGCAGTGAAACTGAGTATTTTTATGTGTGTGGGAACCTGTAAATTTAGAAATGAGTTGATAAGAAATTCGGAGTAGAGACTCTGTTTAAGCATTTAAAAATCTAGATCAATTAGGACATGCTGGCTATGACTTTTCTCATTCATAAGAGTCATTGTTTTTTAAATTCTTAAGCAACAGACAGTCCAATGTTGTACATAATTCAAACATTATTATATTATAAAGGTAGCTATTGAGTGTTCATTATTGCACTAAATTAATGTTATACTGCTTTATAAAAACATTAGTGTGTGTGTTTCTGTTGTTTCAGAATGGCTCGACCAAATAAGCAGTTTGTAGCAGAAGCAGAATTCAAACATTGTGATATTATAAAGGCAGCTATTGAGTGTGGGGTCAGCTTTCTAACAAACATTCAAATATTCTACATAATTCAAATATTATATTTACATGGCAGGTATTCAGTGTTGCGTCAGGTTTTTAAGTAATATTCAAATATTCTACATAATTCAAATATTACCTTAAAAAGGCAGCTATTCAGTGTGGTGTCAGTCATTCTACAAACATTCAAAAATTCCACGTAATTCAAACTTTATTATATTTTAAAGGTAGCTATTCAGTGTGGTGTCAGCCTTTCTAACTAATATTCAAATATTATACATAATTCACGTATTATTACATTATCATGGCAGCCATTCAGTGTGGCTTTAGCTTTTTAACTAATATTCAAATATTATACATAATTCAAACCTTCTTATATCATTCACGCAGCTATTCAGTGTGGCGTCAGGCACACACTGGACCTTGTGTTTACACTGGGTGTAGAAATATACCCTGTCGAACTCTTGGAGATGACTGTATCAGATCACAAATGTATAATTTTTAACTGTGAATTACCTGTGATCAGTACAGCTACACCCAGCACCTTGCCCACTCGATTTCTTAATGAGCGCAGTATCTTAGAGTTCCGCACACTGTTTGGTGATCAAAGTTCACAACTGTCTGAACATCCCAATACCAATGATCTGGCCAACTGCTTCAATTCAATCTGCTTGTCTACTCTCAATGCCATTGCACCTCTTAAAGTTAGGTCTAAGTCCTCAGCAAGAAAACAACCCTGGATAAATGATGACATTCGCAGCTGCAAAAGAGAATGTAGGAAAGCTGAGCGCAGATGGAAAAAATCCAAGCTCCATGTACATCTCATTACTATGAAGGGGTTATTGTTAAATTTTAACAAAATGGTCAAGAATGCAAGAACATATTATTTTTCTGACCTTATTTCCAAACATCAACACAATCCTAGAGTTTTATTTAAAACGGTTGACCAGTTGCTAAATCCTCTCCCCCCCTGTGCCCCAGCTGGAAGTAATGCTGATTGTGAAATGTTTTTACCCTAAATTCCTTCAGGGGTCCATCCTCTTTTGTAAGAATGAGCAGTTTTTGAAGCAATGTGACCTTCTGTCCTTTCCTGAGAGTTGGTAGTTAAGGTTTGTTTCATTACTTGAGGTGTATTTCACCGTCAATATTGTTATTATTTTTATTATTGTTAATAGTGATTTTGAGGACAGTTTTGCTCTAATTTTTGGTCTGAATGCCTTCCTTTCAATATTATTTGGGTTTATTACATTGACACCAGGCCTTTTCTCTGTATTTGCCCACATGTGTATATTATCTTTCCTCATCTCGTTGTGATGGCCCACTAGCAGATGTAGACATAAAATATTTTTATATTGTGGTGGATTTATTGGACCATGATGCTGTATCCGCTGTGTAAAGATTTATTTCATCACAACTTACACTTTACAATTTAATTTAGCAGACATTTTTATCTAAAGTCACGTACATCTGAGAGCTGATACAACACACAAGCAAGGATCTAGTCATGAGAGAACAACACGAATAAGTCCCATGAAGCAAAGTTCAAGTCTGACTGAGAGACTCTGACAATCGTTCCACCAGAATGGAAGAGTCTAGTAAGTGACCTTGAACTCTGTTGTGGTGGTCGAATCTGGTGTCTTTCATTTTAGATTATTAGAACATGATGTTGGTCTAAACCGTGGAAGAAAATACAATTGTATTTACCAGAAAATGTAAGTGGTTGTAAGTCACCATTTACGCTTCACTTTCAAAGAAACTGCCCATAAAAACTGTACAGATTTGATATTTGATTAGAACTTTAAAGCGGTGAAGAAATTTTCAGCAAATGCTGCTCTAGATGTGCTTTAATTTTACAGAAATGTCTTCTTAAGGATTAACAGAAGTGTCCATGAACGGCCCAGGGGATATACTGTAAATCTACAGAATTTTCCATTTTAGGGTTGAAAGAAATGTCCACAAACCTAACAGAATATGTACTGATAATTTTTTGCCAGGACATCATTCATTACTCTACAGATTGTTTTCTTACAGTGTAGCTGAGTTAACTAGAATAAATTAAAAATAAGTTAAAAAATAAATCTGTAATTTTTACCCAGTAAATACATAAATAACCTGAGGCACAGCACATCTTAAGACAGAAGTTGTTGTCCCTTTATGCCACAAGAGGGAGTATATGTTTAATGAGCTCAAGGAATTACATACATCACACACCTTATGATGTGGTGCTATAAAAGAAAGGCTGGGCAGAAATGTATAAAAACACTGCAAACTCTGGCTTTTTTGCAGAATACCAACCATGAAAAGGAAAAAAAATAAGAATTCTTTATTCAAGGGTCAGACAGATGCAGCGACCATTTCCTGCCACCTACAAAGTTTTAGAGGAATGGATTTTTTTTTTTAATTCGTATAGATATTCTGGGGCAGTGGTTCTCAAACAGGGGTCTGTGGCACAAGTGGATTGGTGAAAAGTTTTTAGACTCATTAATTTAAAAAAATTTGTAAATAAATATCTAGCCTATAGTTTTATTCATAATTCAACAAATAATATATTTTTAATCTTAGCAGTGCCTTTAGCTATGATGAAATGAGACAGAATAAGCAATGCCTGAACATATCAGAAAATAGAGATAACACAATCAAAGTGACAAAGTCATTTCTGGTTTTGGTTTAACTTCTATTCCAATTGCTGATTTGAGGACATTGACCAAAAAAGCAAGTGGATTTTTCATTGTTATTATTTTTTGTTTGTTTGTTTGTTTGTTTGATATATCAATATATAATGATATATTGTATATTTGTTTATCCTAATTATCAAAGTTAAATACAGTTTGGGAGGGATGATACATAGACCCCTCTTCAAGATCAAGATCCGTTCGCTCACCTGGTAGAACACATGCCTTATTTGCAAAGGTGGACTCCTTTCAGGGTTTCATTCCAGCCCTTGGACATGTGCTGCATGTCATCTGTTCTCTCTCTGCCACCTTTCCCATCACATTCTTCAGTCTGCCCTGTTATTAAAGCCAAAAAAATCAAGCTGTAATGTTATTCAATACATAAGACATGATTTTTAATGTCTGTAATGTGGAAACTAGCTTCTAAACCCTGAGTGGAAAATGAAGTGCTTTATACCAGCTAATCTCACTGTTAGGAGATATATTTTAAATTTTGTGTGTCTAGTATAGATTTGAAAAGAATCTCAAGTCAATCTATGTTCGGATTCCTCATTAGCTCAACTGTAATTACACATGTTCCATATGCAAACACTGCATCCTTACTGCAGCGGCCCTGGTTTGATTCCAGTCAGAGTAGGGAGGAGGCTTAAGTGTTTCTTAAGCAGAGGAGAACATGACAAAGAACTGATGAGTGACAGTGAGTTAGTAAAACGCTATGGATTGGACTGTGCGGGGATAACATTTGTGGTCGATCTCATGAGAGACGTGCTCATGTAACAATAATAATGATAAACTTTTTTTTATGTACCACTTTTTTAATGTTACCAAGTACTTTACAAGACAAAATAAAACTAGACAAGGCTGATAAATCTTCTTAACAACAATAACAATAACACTATGATACCAGAAAATAAAGTGATCTTAACAGGGAGACTTTGGTCTGTTACAACTTTCCATCAGCAGAGTGATCACACAATTACAGTGCTTTCACAGTCTTACATGGTGATACAGTTGATTTCATTTCCACTGGATGCCCACATCTGCCAGGCTCACAAAATGGCATTCATGGACACAGGAAGTACAATTAGGCTTACAAAGTATTCAGTTCTTAAAGGATAACTTCAGTATTTTTCAGCCTGGGTCCAATTTCCCCATGTGTATGTGTGTGTATGATTGATGGGGACAAGTCATTTTGAAATTGGTCCAGTATTGAGGGATGCAGATGCAGCCAGCAGTCGCAAAACAAGTTACAACAGTATATATGGGGGTAAATGCCTCCTGTAAAAGTTCATGCATTGAAAGTGCTTTTTTTCCACCACAGACCAGCTCAGATCACCAGTGTAAACTCTGTTAACAGCATGCAAAGCACATCTCTTAACCTTCACTTGCTCCAGGCTGTGTGTGACAAAATCTCATGGGATCTTAGTGTGTTGCCAGAAGAAAACAAAGGAACCATGACTGAGAGCCGGTCAGAGTGGAGTTGGTTGTCCCTGAGTGCAGTTGAGAGTTTCACTATATCGATTACAAAAGAAAAAAAAAAAAAAAAAAAAAAAGATACTGAAGTTGTGGCTAATTGTGCTACAAATTGATGCTAACATTCCTGTCCAGACACTGCATCTTGCAGACCATCGGGTCTGCAGTGTACACTTTTCCCAAGATCACTACTGAAGAGAATACATCCGATTTTAACTCATATGCTACAAGTCTTTAAAGCGGCAGAAAAATTCCTCAAAGTTAAAAGTGTTTGGTGTAAATCATCCCTACTATGGAATAATGGTCACCTTTTATCTAGGGGGAAACCTTTTACTAACAAAGCCTGGGAAGATAAAGGTATTACAACAAGATATTAATGGGGCAAGCACAATCCTTAAGTTCCATACAATATTGACAAACATTCTCTTTTTGGGTCAGTTTGTTAAGCCTATAAAGTTCAGTGGGAATCAGCCTTACAAGAACATCCTATTTTAAGTTGGATACAGTGTGCTCCAGATGAATAGTGGCTTATATGTATGACAAATTAAACTTGCTTGGCTTTGGGGAGAGACATAGCTGAGGTGGAACAAGAACTGAAATGGGTTGTAATTTGGAATAACGTTGCTGATGCCTCCTAAAACCCAAACCATCAGTATATATACATTTTAAATTTTGTCGTACAGCATACCTTGAAGGGGACCTATTATACTCATTTTCGGGCCTTTGTATTTGATTTCTGGACTCCTATAGAGCAGCTACACACGATCGCCCGCACAGAAAGCTTTGTACATCTTCAGGACGCTGTGCCTCTCGCTGCATCTCTTCCTTGTATTTTCTGCGTCCTGCGAAAACGGTCTGTGTAATTTACTCCACCCCCCCGGCCCTGCTCCATGTACGCCTCCCGCCGAGCCCACTCCGCTGTGATTGGTCACACTCCCGAGGACTTCCGAAGGGCTGACAAGCGCTGCTGAACTCAGCTACCGGCTAATCCAGCTTCGTATTGGCCCGTGTTGACAAAACAGTCCCCTGTGAAGTGCCATAGACAGACAAACACGGAGGTATTTTTCCTTTGCTGGCCGGGAAAAAGCAACTCTATCCACTTCTGCCTGGTGCTCGCCTCTTTAGGAAAGCTAAACAAAGTTAACTTTCCCTCACACCCGAACAATCATTTTTGGAAGCCATTGCTCAACGTACTAACACTGAAATCATTGTAGACAGCAGGGGGCTGTGCTACGAAGGAAGCTCAACACAGCCGGGCTTTCTTTGCACGACAAAGCCTAAAACTGCAATCAGAGATAACGGGTATCATGATGGTGGTTATCAACTCACTTTGTTAATCCAGGCTTTCGTCTTCAGACTCTGTGTGCGTTCATATAAAAGGGGCATTTGTTGCATCATTTGACTCTTCTTCCACATGAAATTAAGCGATCGCGAGCCTTAAGTCAAATCATCAAGTTGTTATAATTATGAGCTGTGGAAAATATACAAAATACATTACAGCAAAAAGCAACATTGTTGCTGCAACGAAAGCAGGAAAAGAAGAATGCCGTCAGAAAATGACTGATGTACTAAATGTGGTCTTAATGCTGCTGTTTATTCTAACATGAAAACTGCACATTAAACAATAAAACTCCATACAGCAGATTTAAACATGATGAAGTCTGTCTGACACTGTCCTATGATGACAGAGACGTGGACATCACTGAAGTTTTTGACCAACCCAACGTAAAATGAGTGTAACTGATTTAAGATTGGCTGTGATAAATGATGATGAATTTTCTAATCAGTGATCTGAGCTGCAAAATCACAGAGACAAAACAGATAACAGTAAAAAGTATTCAAAGTGTCTGTAGTTGCTTCATCATTATTTTACTGTGTGGATTATATACCATGTCAATTTAAAGTGTTAATATGATCTGGAGCAAACGGGAAAAATGACTCTGCATCACCAAACGGAGGTTACCATCATTACAGTGCGATGCAGACAGTTTGTGCTGCTGTTACATTTTTACATTATGTGGATTCATTCGGTGATATTACGAGCATACAGCTCAGTAATTTTTCAATGTTAACGTCCTCCCTCAGTTAAAAAGCTAAGGACAAAAATTAGTTAAAGAATAGCGCGTTTTACAGACGATTTAATTTGAAACTCTGAACATAACCTGCTTTGCGACCAGGTTATGAGTTTAGTAGTTACCATGGTTACCAGGTTAAAAGAGAGCCACATTCGTGACACTGAAAATCCTGGCTTTAGACTCAACATAGCTCGCTAACACATTAATCTCACTTCATAGTTCACCACTCAGGGCAGCAATATAACTTCCGAAGCAGAGCGGGGGAGCAGGCAGGCCTAGAGCACATGCCGGGGTATGACCATATAAGTAAGTCTGGCACGCATTGACGTCAATGTTACTACACCGTTTTAAAAAAAGACAGTAAACACAGCGTGCAGAGCCATCCAAAACAGCTTGCGGGGCTCGCTTACAAATGCATGAACCTCATTATTTGACGCTTTGGAATCGTTTAACACAAGTATCCAACATTGTGACAACATTTATAGGTCAGAAAAGAGGAAAAAGCATAATAGGTCCCCTTTAAATAGAATGGAGTTGGCCATGGACATTGCAATCTATACAATTCTAAGCATACAGTTGTTTGACATTGACTGTTAGATACTGGTTGGTTAATGGTTTAATAATTTGTGTATCAATTACTTTGTAGCTGATCAGGTTAATTGCCAGCTAATTATAGTCAGGTTCTAACTGCAGTATGCAATAAATGGTTGCCCTTTGTGTGTGTTTACCTGTCACTCACTGCTGAAAGTACAGAACACAATTTAAAAGAAATTATATTTTATAATAAAGAGATATTAAATGAGTTTTTAGGTTGTCTGATATACTGCATTTATTTATTGGTTTGATTAATGCTTTACAGTAGCTCATCTGGCTTATTATCAGCTAAGCCTGTTTTATTTTCATAGAGTCTAAATATCACCTACTGTTTGTGCACTTTTGTGCCCTACAATGTGGCCAGAAAGCCCCAATAAATTTGAATTCATCATAGGCCAAAGTGACTTCTCCTAAAAATGACCTCATTCCAGGTCTGAGTCTACATTTCCAGTTCTGACAAAGAAAGAACAAATATTTTTATAGTCATACTTGGAAGAAGCTTACCTTAATGGTGATAACGCACTTGCCACTCTGTATTTTACACGCAGCAGCAAACTCCTGGAACATAAGTATGCACACAAAGTGTTAAAGTCAAAAATATGGTGACACAAAACATTGCGTGGCAAAAACATAATATAGGACAAGCAAATGTATAATTCCTCCGGGATGAAAAAAAAGAAACATTCCAAAAACACAGAAATAACCTGATAGTTTAGTCTCACTGGCAAATTTGGCATGAATGTAACGAGTTGTGGCAAAGGACAAACCCATCGTTACTTTGTGATCATCTCATGAAATCTTTGAATTGATACAGAAAAGTACGTAGTAATTTGTGTGTTACTGTATCTTCTGTTTGTTCTGTTTTGTCACGTGCTTCTGTCTTTTATGTGATACAGAACAGGAATTAGCTGTAAACCAGCTTTAAATGAGTCAGGGCTGTTTAATTTGAACTGTAAACAGTAAAGGTGAACAGTAAAGAAGAGTACAGTAAAGATGGATGTTACTACGCTGAATGAAATAATGAAATATAGCAATATGTGGATTGTATCATTTGTCGTGTGATTACTGTTGTTTTGTCAAGGAGACTTTAAAAAGTTTTAACTGGCTCGTGTATCAAAATAAATGTTTTTATTCTTCAGTGCTTATTGTCAAGGTTTATTGCACAAATGCAATAATATGTTTTCCTTTCTTCGTTAAGGACACGTTTTCATTACGAAGACTAGTTCAGTCAGTCTGTCAAAATATGTATCCCCCATTATGTGGGGACACACATTCTGTCAGGCTGTATTTTCAGTCGGCCAATATATGTATCCCCTGTCTACAAAGCCAGTCTTTACCATATCATCAAGTGTTTTTATGTTACAATTTCTTACCCAGCAAAAGATAAATAACAGAAAAAATTATACATGTCACATGAAAATAAATATCAGTCTAATTTAATTACATACAGCATTCTGAAAGGAACAAATGACCAACATAATATTACATTCTCAAATTAACAACTAGGTAAACATAAAAGATGAATGCTCCATCCTGTCTAGATTACAGTCAATTGTCTACTCATATACAGCACGCTAGCCACGCTCATAGATACACCTCACTAAACTCATCAAACTGTTAAAAACACGGCCAATTATCACTCAAACACATGGCGGACTTTCACCCAACATGTACACATGAACCAGTGAACAGGATGGGTGGTTTTAGTGCTGACGTTTAGACATAATGTAGGATACTGATCCAATGCTTACCTTGCGGAGCAAGCGAAAATAAACTTTGAAAAACATGGCGTCCTACACGGAGCAAATCCCAACACTACGGTGCCCTGGAAGGGATAAACAGATCGAATCACCAGATCAACTGCAGAACAGGCAGCGCAACAGTACCACCCTGTGACGTAAATAGGCAACTGCCCAACATCAAGTAACTGTCTGACAAAAGGAATTGAGAACCGTAACACCAGTACCTCCTTCCCCAACCTGGGTTGATGACACTGAGGGTGAGATCTGAGTTTGCCATCTAGAAAATCAGAACAATCAGTTAAAAGAAGGTTAAAAAGTGTTAATTAATTAAGTGGTGATAATTTTTTACTTTGTGAAAATTCACTAATATGGATTACTGCACTTTTAACAAACGAGAAATTGTTGTGTAAGCGGCAGTTTTTTAAAGAGTGATTATATACATATAAACACAGCTTATAAAATTTTATAAATTTTATTCTTTTTCTATTTTTACCTGTTATAATGAAGGAAAACCCCAAACATAAGTTTAGTGTGCATGTGTAGGCCTACTTTGAAATGAATTAAACACTGAACTATGCGTGCCTATTTGTGTAAAATTAATAAAATAAAAACTAGCCCACTTTAATATAAATAAAACATATAGCAGCACCATAGCAGCTTAAAAAAAGTAAACATAAAATCAGGAATGTTTGTGACTAAAGTCCATTTCAGTGTGCTGTCATCCTTTTCTGTTTTTGTTTTCCTCAGCCACGTACAGCAATCAGCACCGAGGCACCTGAACATACAAACAAAACTACAACAGCTCCGGGTCTAAAATAAATGTTTTTCTGAAAAGCAATAACCTATTAGATTCTAGTGTTCTCACCTATTTAATGTGACTTGATCTTCATCTGTGAGGCGGGAGCAATATTTGGAATTTATTAAGTTCATGCTCAAGAAAACCTGCTCACATAAGTATGTTGAGCCAAAGATGGACATGACTTCAAATGGTTTTTCATGTTCATATAAGTGTCGGGAATGGCATTTCATGTTTCAAAAACAAGTTTGTCGGGTTTGGGGGGATTTCAATATCACTCCATTAGTGCTCTTTAGCGAGAACGGCCTTCTGACAGATGACTATTTCAAGATCTGCTGTCAGGCTTTTGAACTTGGACACCCATAAGTCTTTATCCGCTATGTCGGCCAGTTCAATTTCAAGATTGGGCTGAATTACTCTTGTGAATGCAGAAATGTTCAGCAGGGATGGGTCCATGTCCAGGGGTGTGACAGGGAAGGACAGAGTGTTTTTTTCCCTTTCTGAACTCACTGAATCTTTCCCCAAATGCTGTTTGAGCACACAGTGCTTCTGGGTGCAAGATGCAGTGAAACGTCAGCAGCTTTCGATCCAGTGACTTCTGAAGTAAATTCACAAAACCCTTCTGTGCTCCTCTCATACTACTGTCAGTTGCCACTGACACCAGGTGAGTGGGTTTTTTTTCCCCTTTGGCTTTTAGGCAACTCACAACAGCCTCACAAATGTCCTCCCCCCGTGTTTGTCCTTTTAGCAGTATGAGTTCAATCAATTCTTCCTGCAGCCCAACAGAGTTTACATATCTGCATAACAGTGCTGTTACATCACTTGACTCATCACAGGCAATTGAATATGCTTGAGCTGAATTGATGTCATGTCAGATGCGCTGATATTTTTATGAACGATTCTTTCATGTATTCTCCATCTGTGAACTGCTTTCTCCGCCTTACGATCTCATGAGCTGCCACAAAACTAGCAGCTGTAGTTGAGTTTGCAGACTGAATGCACTTCTTGAAAGTATGTTTACTCTGCTCAACTTTCCGTTGTAGTTCTGAAATCACTCTCTTTCGCTCATCTCCAGTTTGGTACTTTTCAGCAAATGCTTGTTCTGAAAATGTCTTTCAACATTACATTTTTTTGTTGTTTGCTAATTTCTCGCCACATATCAAGCACACAGCATTGCTGGCGCTAAAGGCAAAGGAATATGTCCATGGAGAATTAAACTCTCTATTTTCCTCTGAGACTTTTCTTTTTTTGGATTTATTCATGGTTGGCTTACCGAGGGCGAGGGTCGCAAACTCAAGAAGCCGCCTGCAGGTAAAGGTGTGGACAGACGTGGATGTGATGCATATTTTAGTTGACAGATTATTAAAACTTTTTAAAATTAGTATCACCTCAAACTCCAAGATAACTGTGCAACAAAATAAATAAAAATAAAATAAATCAAAGTTAAATTAAGAAATCACTGTTATTCATTTTCTTTCTTTTCTTTTTTTTTTGGTCAAAGCCAGAGGGAGCCACTACAAGGAGGCTGAAGAGCCGCTTGCGGCTCCAGAGCCATGGGTTGCCGACCTCTGCCTTAGACCTTCTTGAAGGTCAGTGATATCTTGCTGGTGACTAAGCCATCGAGACCAACGCTGTTGCTCGGTGGCTGACTTGATAGTACTGACTTGTTTAAGGCAGACTTTCGTGGTGTAGTGGAGGATCTGCATGTCCAGGACTGAAATTGCGCTCATCCCGGTGTCTGTTAGAAAAGAATTTTCAGACACTTGAATCTTCTTCATTAAAGTTTCTCCTAACAGCACAGCACAGGACAGCAGACAGAGCTGTGTTAGTAGACAGAAATAATAAAACTGGAGACTTATGATCCTTATCCATTAGTACAGCTCTTAATATCAAACACAAACTTAATTATAACTTACCCAAACAATAGTAACAGTAACAGTAACTGCAGTAAAGTTTTAGTACAGAAAACGCTTGTTCAGCTATTATTGTGTGGTGTTTGCTGCCCTCTAGTGGAGTTTATATATGGCATGTATGTATATAGTACAAACATGTCATGAGCTAACTGCGGCCTCCCCCTTATTCCAGCAAAATCCTTTTCCATTTTGCTACATTTTTGGTGTCTGGCAAAGTTTTGACTGAACTGAAGTCCCAGCTGTAATCGTCACGGTTCGCCGCTGAGGTGCAATTCAGGGATACTTTCAACAAATGTCTTTTCTTTGGTGCTTCTATGAACAGGTGCTATGAAAAAAACTGTAAACCTGAGTAAGTTAGGCAAGTACTAGATAATAGACTTATTATTATTATTATTGTTATTATTATTATTATTATTATTATTATTATTATTGTTGTTGTTGTTATTATTTCTATTTAATATTTATTCACTGTAAACCTGAGTAAGTTAGGCAAGTACTAGAGTAAAGCTAACTTTTTTTTTTGCGCCAATAAACTCAAAAGTTCAGGGTTATCAGTGCTTAAAATTTTGGAATAAGTGTTACATGTATTCTTTGATTACAGTGAAAATTGAAACTGATTAAGCAAACAGATATTTTCAACACATGCAACTCTAAATTTTCGTTCACCTTACTCACTGCAAGAGCTGAATAATTTTCAGTATGAAAACTAGGTGTGTCACAGTAAAATGCAGAAAAAGCAACAACAACAAAAAAAAACCCAAAATCAATTAAGTTTAGTTTCTTTTCATTTACGTTGAACAGAGCAGTGCAATTTACTGGGAGGAGCTCAGACTGAGGATACACTGGTGTATCCCTTGATTGGGCAGTTTTGGCGATTTTCATCTTGTGTCATCAAGACCCACAAAGGGAGATCAAAGTCCAGTGACTGACAAAGTTTCTGCAGCACTTTAATGATTCTGCTGTGAATATTTATGACCTTTGGTTTCACAAAGAGCTCATGAAGAAATAACTGATTGCATATCGCTGCATGTTGTGAATAATGACACAAGCAAGTAGAAAGTGTGATGTGTGTATTATTGTGCAGATGACCATAATGGAAGCTGATAAATAGCCTAAGTACACAAATAACACTCATCAGTTGCCTGTATTAATTATAAGATATAAAAAGGAATATTAAATGATGATTAAAATCAACATCAGAAAGAATACTACCAATAATCAGCCATTTCAGTTTACAGATCTAACTGAATGCTGTCAGGTGTCAAAATCGTTCTTAGATTTGTTTCTGTGGACACTTGTACCAGTCAGTTTGAGAGCTGATACAGCTGTTATTAGCTCGTCATCAGTAACTGCCATCGCTTCAGACTAATGCTAAAAGGAATCAAGGATTTTTCATCTCGCAGCTTTGTCTTGAAGCGAGCCCCCCAAATAGTGGAGGGGATACTGCTCTCACCCCCGCAGGGACTGTATTTTACGTAGCAGGAAATCCCTTTCCAGATAGATTTTTTTTAGAAGTGGGCTGCCCTCAGAAGCGCATGAAACTGAGACTTTCCTGCAGGCGACGGCATGTTCATTAATCTGCTGCCTGCAGCACTCATGGATCAGTGGACTGTACTAGCGGGTCCTTAGCCCCCAGAAAAATTACGGCTAGTTTCTCCGTCCTTTGTCCGGTTGCCACCGTGGGTCCCCTGCACAACTTGGCCTCTGCTCACTGGCCTCGTTTCTGGCTTGAGACAACGTATGAACCCCGAGGCATTAAAGCTATGGGAAAGGGGAGAGGGATGAAGGTGGGCCCTCTTATTCTACCCACTGGCCTGACCATGAAGCTCGCTGAAGGCTCCCTAAGGCGCACAGTCTTTTACTTTTGGCGCCGGTTACAAGAAGCAGTTTGCACGAGCCTCACAAACCTACCATGGTGCCTCCTCTCTCCTAGAGAATCCTTAGGTAATTTACCAGATTTAGTTTTCTAAAACTTGGAATCAACTTAGCTCTTAAATCAAAAATCGTTTAAATGATGTTAGTTTAAGTTCAAGTCACTCGATTTCTTAAATATTAAACTCGCATTACTTATTAGATCCAGATTTATACCTAAATCAAGGAACTAAATTTTTAGTCAAAATTAAGTCTTTCTATTTCTTCAGGTATTCAGTTGCTAGACTAGATTCAGTCTTATCCCTAAGTTATTAGGACTTAAATTTTGATTGAATCTTTAACCTATTTAAATCATTGTTACCAGAAACAAAGTCACTCAAATTATAACTGGATCAATCTAAATTTTCTGGATTGAAATTTAGTTTGAGAACTAATTAATTCCTAATACTCCTCATAATTGCAAAAAGTGCACTTATGTTTATAAACCATAATTCATGGTCTACAAAAATATGTCCACATATCAGAAACTATATCCCTTAACCTATAGGAGCCCAACAATTATAAAGCTCCACCGAGCACGAACACCTGGCCAGGGAAGGGGGCCTAAAGATTCTCTATCCTGTGGTGTGTGTATGAGGTGCGAAAGTATATCAGTCATGTGTGCCGTGGGGCTAGAGCTTACCTCTCAGTGCCACGCAGCGTCCTGTGAAGAATAATCTCCTTTATGTGGTTCTTATGGTACTCCCAAAAAGGAAATCCAGAAACCAAGTCTTCTCAAGTTTGCATGTTTTTATTTACTCAGTGTTGCGCTTACAATGTCACTTATCCACTATGGCAAAAATAAAACAGAAAAAGATGAACTGGTTTGGTTTGGTTTTACATGCTCTTGTTTCAGGCTTATTTCAATTGTTGTCGCAATTGTCGCATCACCACGGCAGAAATTCAGTGGCAGCACGTCTACCAGACAAAACCAGTTCAAAAGTTCAAATAAGTTCATGATGCTCATCTGACCCCACATGTCAGTACAAGGTGAGCCACCTGCTCTGCACTTGCAGGAAGTTCTAACCACAAGCTCTTGTCTATGGCAGAGAATACCTCACCCATATCCTAGCAATGCTAAAATTGAAACACTAAACATTTTACAAAATCATATCTTTCCTCAAATCTAACACTGTACTTGTTGTCTACTATGATGCAAACAAACAAGTACATAAGAAATTTCCAAAACAATCAAACTAAATTCAGATCATGAACAAACATGTTCCTCCACATACACACAACTCTGATGGAACCCTCCTAAACTTGATAGATTAAAACAAAAAAGTGAAAATGACAATAAATACGTATAAAAAGTTAAGCCCAGTTGTCTGCACAATCTCGAGAAGTAAGATTCATAATAATAGTTAACTGTATTTTGAGTATTAAGAATAAATGGGATGGTGTATATGTAGGTCAATAGGTCATGACCGTAAGTCTGCATGTGCATGCGTGTGAGCATGTGTGCGTGCGTGTGTGTGCATATGCTTAGGTGTTTATGTGACTAAGAATTTTTGATGTTTTGTTAGATATCTGATGAATGTATATCTGTAATACTGTGCTGCCTAGAATATAGGTCAGAAACAGATTTCTAAAAGTGTCAAATATAAGCTTTATATCTAAATATTGTGACCAAAATAACATTATCTTTTACAGGCACTTTGCCTAACTAACAACCTTGATGGAATCCATTTCCAAAACACTTTCAAGTAGGTAAGAATTATGATCAACCATTTGTCACGGTGTTGGATTTTTGTTGGTTATTTCCTGTTTTATTTTGGTAGTTTCTGTTCCTTCCTCATGTGTTCTGGATTTACTTTCTGTCTTTGTCTGTTTTCCCTCCCTTTGTGATTAGCCATTACCTTCACCTGTCCTTGTCTGCCCTCACCTGTGTCTCGTTTTTTTCCCCCTCCCTAGTGTATTTAATCCTGTGTCTTGTCCTCTTACTTTGTTGGTTCATTTTACTCCTCTTGTCTCGTCACGAGGTTTTTTCCTCGTGTTTTCTGGTTCTCCAGTGTGTGGATTTTGGTTTCTTCTCCCTGCATGGATTATGGACTTTCACCTGCAGAATTTATGTAAGCCTTTTTTCGTCTTTTGTTGTTTATTAAAATATCATTTGAACTCTCCCATCTGCCTCCTGTTGCCTGCGTTTGGGTCCTCCACCTAGTTAAATGTAACACCATTTCCAAAAACATTTCAACATTTCAAAAGCTGAGTATACTGATGTGTAAAAACTTCCTAAAATGATTGTATATCCTTCCTCTTGTGTTAGCTTTCCGTTACTATCTCTTATGTTAACGGGTCGGTTTTGACCCGTGTCTTGAATCAGCCATAAAATACCCTAAAAACAATTATTTATCATCCAATTTGTTTCTTATCTCTTGGTTACCTTTTCAGGCTTCCCTAACCATGAAAAGTTTGGTTTTAATATTTTTGTTGTGGCCCCCTTGGCCTTTGTTTTGACATCATAGCCCTTGTTTTCAATATAAAAAAAACTGCCAAATGAACAGAATTATATAAATAAATAAAAGGTTGTTATGTTACCTGACTGTTACTGAGGGGTATTAGAACACATCTCTTAAATGTTTCTTAAATTTTTCTAATTTTAATATTATTGACTATAGTAACATCTATGGTGTTACGGGTCAGTATTGACCCATATATATTTACTTCAAGAAAAAGGCAAAAAAAAAGTATTTTTCTTTTCAAAAATAGAACTTAATACAAATACAAAATGAACAGCAGAACTAGTGTCCATCCATCCATTTTCTGTAACTGCTTATTCCCAAAGGGTCGCGGGGAGCTGGAGTCTATCCCAGCTGACATTAGGCGAGAGGCAGGGTTCACCCTGGACAAGTCATCAGTTCATCACAGGGCTGACACATAGAGAAAGACAACCACTCACACCTTCGGGCAATTTAGAGTCACCAATTAACCTAGCATGCATGTCTTTGGACTGTGGGAGGAAGCTGGAGAACCTGGAGAGAACCCACGCAGACACGGGGAGAACATGCAAACTCTGCACAGAAAGGCCCTGCCCCAGCCAGCTGGGGGATTCAAACTCAGGACCTTCTTGCTGTTAGGTGGCAGTGCTAAACACTGCACCACCATGCTGTCCCGCAGAACTAGTAATAAAACAAAATGTAGATTTGAAAGGTCAAACAAACAACAACCAATCAAGCAAATCAAACCAACAGAAATCAAGTACTAGATCCGTAAAAACTCTATGTGCAAGAACATGCATGTGTATGCGTGTGTGTTTAGATGCATGTGTGGCAAAAAAATGACACTTTTAGTGTGTTCTTTGCAGAGATATTTTTTGCAGGTGAAGCACAATGTGTTTGTCTTTCTGTCCTTACAGTAAATCTTGTTGTCGCATGCTGTAAACTGGAGATGTGTACTCTGCAAGTCACCAACCCTAAACTGAATTGGCCTTATGCACCTGGACATGTCCGTCTTTGTTTGGTCAAACAGGCAGAGAGAAGCCCTTAACTGAAGTGCAAGTGGTTGGAGGAACAGCTGGCTGTGGCTGTTGGCTGATAGTTTGTTTATGATTTCAGTTTTGGCACTTATTGTTTTTATAATCTTATATTATAACTGGGTCGAAACCGACCGTAACAACACAAAGGTCATAATTTTAACCAGAGCATTTTATAATTTAGTAATTTTTTTTATTATTATTTTGTTTAAATAGAAGTTCCTGACAAAGTCAAAAAGTCTTGATGCAATAAACAAAATTTATGTAGTACTTTTATGCGTTTAAAATCAAAAACGGGTCGATGCCGACCCTAACACGAGAGGAAGGAGATATGTGCCTTACTAAGTGTGCCTGTGTATGAAACAGGATGCTATTCTAGTTCTGACATCTTGTATTGACTGCACCCATGGAGAAATCCTCATGAAGTTATTTTGTTGTTTTTTTTGTCTTTTCTGAATCTTTTTTTATATATATATATATATATATATATTTTTTTTTATCCCATTCCTTTCCCTCTCCAGTAGGAGGGATCCAGGAATTCAACAGAATCTGGGCCCTATCAGCCCATGACCAGATTTAAGGCTGGCCACCTGCTAAAGTCAGTGAGACAGATCATCAATATCAATTGCACAAATTTCAGCTCTCCCAACAGTCTCCTCCGTCCTCGCATCTCTCTGTCATGACCTCACTGGGTGGAGATAAGATGTGAGGAGAGGAAGCAAGTGGAAGAGATGAATTTACAGAATGAAAAGCATCCAATGTCCTTGTTTGGCTGCACTGTCTTCTTTGGCTGTTCTTTTTTTTTTTTTTAATGGCAGTTGGCAAACAGCGTTTTGGTGATTTAACGCCACCCGCTGGATTGGAGTGTTACTACACATGCCAGAACGACAGTCTGACCGAATCGGTCAGAAAAACACATGTCTTTGTTGTATTCATCATGCACATGCTGTATACCGAACCTTGACGCCAGTGCCATGATGTTGCAGGACAAATATGCATACTGTGACAGGCCTAATGAAGACCCATCATTTCATGTTCAGTAAACCCAATCTCTTAATTATCCGTAACTCAAAAACACAGACTTAATAAAACTTAAAATCATTTACCACAACTGATTGCCTAAATTTTTTGAGTACATTTGTCCACACTCTTCCTTTATAGCAGAGACTGAAACATAAATAATATTGTAGAAAGAATTCTTTTTAATCCTAAAAGAAAATTATAATTTCAAAGAAACACATCTGGCCATCTGCAAACTGTGCAGCAACTTAAAGCCTCTGGAAATCTGAGTGAAAATACCATAATGCATACATGGTATCCATCAACATTATCAACATTATCAGGAAAGTGTACAAAAACTGTACCTTTAACTATAATATTTCAAATCTGGATTAAAACTAATTTCTAACACTTTTCAGGTGTTTACAAAGAACCTAAAATACAAAATAGGAAGAGTTTGGGTTTCCACAGTCTTTAAACATTATAAAGTGCTGATCAACTCTTTATAATAATAAAATAAATAAATAAATGCTGAAACGTTAAAATGGGGCATCAAAGTACTTGATGACTTCAAGTCTGGTTGTATGAGGCACTTATCCATAATCAATGTATTACCTGTAGTAGATGGATGTCGACATTCCCCCAGTTTTGTAGAAGCATACCAGCACAGAAGTGCAGCAATGCACTGCTGAGGAAAGGGTCAGCAACAACATATAACATATTTTAACCTTTCTCCTTGCTGTCAGGCAGCCTTTTTTCATTGTAAACTGCTATTATATGAGCCAAATATCACTCTCTCCAAACCAACCATGTATTAATTAATTAATGCTTCTGCCAAGAGTCAGGTGGCTTTGGAGATATATTTGGCTTGTATAACAGTGTTTTCCTGTCAGAAAAGGCTGGCTGACAGAAAGGTAAAGCAGTAACAATATTTGAAATATTGCATAGTCATAGCAAGTCAAATATTTTTTTTGTTGGGAGGAACACTTTCAAGCAGTTAAAATGTGTTTTGCTGCTAACCCTGCCTACGGCAGTACATTATTTAGCTCTTCTACACTGGTACTCCTGCTGCATCTCCAAACCAGAAGCAGTCGACCAACATCCACTGTGGGCAATACACTGACAAGTACCTTAATACAAACACACTTTAAATAACATGAACCATCCTTTCAACAGTTATTAAGGTAGTGTGTGGCATTCTTCTGACTATTTAGTTTATATGCTAAACTGCGCAATATGCAGTTTTGGAAAAGGAATTCAAACTAGGAAAGGTAATAATAGAAAAACTCAAATATTTATTTTATATATTTTCATAACTGAATAAATAAGGCACCTAAGAGGGAAATGAGATCACTAAAACACTGAAGCCAGAAAGGTGGGTCCCGGACAGCAACATATTCATGTCGCAGACCATGCTGTAACTGAGTGAGCCACTAAAGTTCATTATTCATTTCAGGATTTCCACTAATCCTGTTTTGATCTTGACTTCTAAAATTGTGTCATTGAGTCATTCTTGAGTCTGCAGCCGTGGTGACAGTTTGCAGCTCTATGTGAATTTAAAAGGTGAGGTTGATCACCACATCACCTTCTACAGTGAAAGATCCTCATAGGCTGGTAGTGAACCAGAGTCCCACTAATACACCCCAAGATCTGCCTCATCCACATCATCCTGAAAGAATGAAAGAAAGACCATACACTAATCACATTCACTGAAAAACAACGGTTGATTGTCATGAAAATGCTGTATACTCAAGTCTGATAGATCTGTTTTCATTTTACTGATTAGTGCTCTTGATTGCAGAGAAAGTAAGATGACCTTCAAGTGTGTCTCTACTGGACTAATGACAGTTGTTTGATATGTTTGGGGTGGTGCTGCTACTAACAATTATTTTCAATATTTCATAATTTATAATTTCATAATGAATCTATTGATTAATCAATCAGCTGGACTATAAAATGTACAAAAAATATGAAAATCATTTGATCAGCATTTCTTGAAGTCCAAGGTAACGTCCTCAAATGTCTTCTTTTATGCACAACCCAGAGATGTTTAGTTTACTGTCGTAGAGGACTAAAGAAACCAGAGTATGAGTAGTATTGAGACTTTTTTCTTTTAAAAAAATGACTCAAAGTGGTTAATCACTTATCAAAATTGTTACACTTCAGAGGTTTCAAAACTTCTCACCTGCAGTTGAAATTAAGCTGGCTAACTGGTTGGTGAACACCTGCACAGAAATGCTGGTTAGATTATCCTTAGAAATGAATGAATGAATGAATGAATGAATGAATGAATGGATTAACCCTTGTGTGGTGTCCATATTTTAGTTATTCAGCCAGTATTCGTGGGTCTGATGGACCCGCTGCATTTTTGAGTTTTTAAGTCAACAAAATCAAAAATTTTATGTTAAAATACTCAACAGATGTTTACTTCATCCCGGTTCCTTATTCCAAAATTTTAAGCACTGATAACCCTGAACTTCTGAGTTTATTGGCGCAAAAAAAGTTAGCTTTACTCTAGTACTTGCCTAACTTACTCAGGTTTACAGTTTTTTTCATAGCACCTGTTCATAGAAGCACCAAAGAAAATACATTTGTTGAAAGTATCCCTGAATTGCACCTCAGTGGCGAACCGTGACAATTAGAGCTAGGACTTCAGTTCAGTCAAAACTTTGCCAGACACCAAAAATGTAGCAAAATGGAAAAGGATTTTGCTGGAATAAGGGGGAGGCCGCAGTTAGCTCATGACATGTTTGTACTATATACATACATGCCATATATAAACTCCACTAGAGGGCAGCAAACACCACACAATAATAGCTGAACAAGCGTTTTCTGTACTAAAACTTTACTGCAGTTACTGTTACTGTTACTATTGTTTGGGTAAGTTATAATTAAGTTTGTGTTTGATATTAAGAGCTGTACTAATGGATAAGGATCATAAGTCTCCAGTTTTATTATTTCTGTCTACTAACACAGCTCTGTCTGCTGTCCTGTGCTGTGCTGTTAGGAGAAACTTTAATGAAGAAGATTCAAGTGTCTGAAAATTCTTTTCTAACAGACACCGGGATGAGCGCAATTTCAGTCCTGGACATGCAGATCCTCCACTACACCACGAAAGTCTGCCTTAAACAAGTCAGTACTATCAAGTCAGCCACCGAGCAACAGCGTTGGTCTCGATGGCTTAGTCACCAGCAAGTTATCACTGACCTTCAAGAAGGTCTAAGGCAGAGGTCGGCAGCCCATGGCTCTGGAGCCGCAAGCTCCAGAGCCTTGTAGTGGCTCCCTCTGGCTTTGACCAAAATAAAAAAAGAAAAGAAAGAAAATGAATAACAGTGATTTCTTAATTTAACTTTGATTTATTTTATTTTGATTTATTTTGTTGCACAGTTATCTTGGAGTTTGAGGTGATACTAATTTTAAAAAGTTTTAATAATCTGTCAACTAAAATCTGCATCACATCCACGTCTGTCCACACCTTTACCTGCAGGCGGCTTCTTGAGTTTGCGACCCTCGCCCTCGGTAAGCCAACCATGAATAAATCCAAAAAAAGAAAAGTCTCAGAGGAAAATAGAGAGTTTAATTCTCCGTGGACATATTCCTTTGCCTTTAGCGCCAGCAATGCTGTGTGCTTGATATGTGGCTAGAAATTAGCAAACAACAAAAAAATGTAATGTTGAAAGACATTTTCAGAACAAGCATTTGCTGAAAAGTACCAAACTGGAGATGAGCGAAAGAGAGTGATTTCAGAACTACAACGGAAAGTTGAGCAGAGTAAACATACTTTCAAGAAGTGCATTCAGTCTCCAAACTCAACTACAGCTGCTAGTTTTGTGGCAGCTCATGAGATCGTAAGGCGGAGAAAGCAGTTCACAGATGGAGAATACATGAAAGAATCGTTCATAAAAATATCAGCGCATCTGACATGACATCAATTCAGCTCAAGCATATTCAATTGCCTGTGATGAGTCAAGTGATGTAACAGCACTGTTATGCAGATATGTAAACTCTGTTGGGCTGCAGGAAGAACTGATTGAACTCATACTGCTAAAAGGACAAACACGGGGGGAGGACATTTGTGAGGCTGTTGTGAGTTGCCTAAAAGCCAAAGGAAAAAAAAAACCCACTCACCTGGTGTCAGTGGCAACTGACAGTAGTATGAGAGGAGCACAGAAGAGTTTTGTGAATTTACTTCAGAAGTCACTGGATCGAAAGCTGCTGACGTTTCACTGCATCTTGCACCCAGAAGCACTGTGTGCTCAAACAGCATTTGGGGAAAGATTCAGCGAGTTCAGAAAGGGAAAAAAACACTCTGTCCTTCCCTGTCACACCCCTGGACATGGACCCATCCCTGCTGAACATTTCTGCATTCACAAGAGTAATTCAGCCCAATCTTGAAATTGAACTGGCCGACATAGCGGATAAAGACTTATGGGTGTCCAAGTTCAAAAGCCTGACAGCAGATCTTGAAAAAGTCATCTGTCAGAAGGCCGTTCTCGCTAAAGAGCACTAATGGAGTGATATTGAAACCCCCCCAAACCCGACAAACTTGTTTTTGAAACATGAAATGTCATTCCCGACACTTATATGAACATGAAAAACCATTTAAAGTCATGTCCATCTTTGGCTCAACATACTTATGTGAGCAGGTTTTCTTGAGCATGAACTTAATAAATTCCAAATATTGCTCCCGCCTCACAGATGAAGATCAAGTCACATTAAATAGGTGAGAACACTAGAATCTAATAGGTTATTGCTTTTCAGAAAAACATTTATTTTAGACCCGGAGCTGTTGTAGTTTTGTTTGTATGTTCAGGTGCCTCGGTGCTGATTGCTGTACGTGGCTGAGGAAAACAAAAACAGAAAAGGATGACAGCACACTGAAATGGACTTTAGTCACAAACATTCCTGATTTTATGTTTACTTTTTTTAAGCTGCTATGGTGCTGCTATATGTTTTATTTATATTAAAGTGGGCTAGTTTTTATTTTATTAATTTTACACAAATAGGCACGCATAGTTCAGTGTTTAATTCATTTCAAAGTAGGCCTACACATGCACACTAAACTTATGTTTGGGGTTTTCCTTCATTATAACAGGTAAAAATAGAAAAAGAATAAAATTTATAAAATTTTATAAGCTGTGTTTATATGTATATAATCACTCTTTAAAAAACTGCCGCTTACACAACAATTTCTCGTTTGTTAAAAGTGCAGTAATCCATATTAGTGAATTTTCACAAAGTAAAAAATTATCACCACTTAATTAATTAACACTTTTTAACCTTCTTTTAACTGATTGTTCTGATTTTCTAGATGGCAAACTCAGATCTCACCCTCAGTGTCATCAACCCAGGTTGGGGAAGGAGGTACTGGTGTTACGGTTCTCAATTCCTTTTGTCAGACAGTTACTTGATGTTGGGCAGTTGCCTATTTACGTCACAGGGTGGTACTGTTGCGCTGCCTGTTCTGCAGTTGATCTGGTGATTCGATCTGTTTATCCCTTCCAGGGCACCGTAGTGTTGGGATTTGCTCCGTGTAGGACGCCATGTTTTTCAAAGTTTATTTTCGCTTGCTCCGCAAGGTAAGCATTGGATCAGTATCCTACATTATGTCTAAACGTCAGCACTAAAACCACCCATCCTGTTCACTGGTTCATGTGTACATGTTGGGTGAAAGTCCGCCATGTGTTTGAGTGATAATTGGCCGTGTTTTTAACAGTTTGATGAGTTTAGTGAGGTGTATCTATGAGCGTGGCTAGCGTGCTGTATATGAGTAGACAATTGACTGTAATCTAGACAGGATGGAGCATTCATCTTTTATGTTTACCTAGTTGTTAATTTGAGAATGTAATATTATGTTGGTCATTTGTTCCTTTCAGAATGCTGTATGTAATTAAATTAGACTGATATTTATTTTCATGTGACATGTATAATTTTTTCTGTTATTTATCTTTTGCTGGGTAAGAAATTGTAACATAAAAACACTTGATGATATGGTAAAGACTGGCTTTGTAGACAGGGGATACATATATTGGCCGACTGAAAATACAGCCTGACAGAATGTGTGTCCCCACATAATGGGGGATACATATTTTGACAGACTGACTGAACTAGTCTTCGTAATGAAAACGTGTCCTTAACGAAGAAAGGAAAACATATTATTGCATTTGTGCAATAAACCTTGACAATAAGCACTGAAGAATAAAAACATTTATTTTGATACACGAGCCAGTTAAAACTTTTTAAAGTCTCCTTGACAAAACAACAGTAATCACACGACAAATGATACAATCCACATATTGCTATATTTCATTATTTCATTCAGCGTAGTAACATCCATCTTTACTGTACTCTTCTTTACTGTTCACCTTTACTGTTTACAGTTCAAATTAAACAGCCCTGACTCATTTAAAGCTGGTTTACAGCTAATTCCTGTTCTGTATCACATAAAAGACAGAAGCACGTGACAAAACAGAACAAACAGAAGATACAGTAACACACAAATTACTACGTACTTTTCTGTATCAATTCAAAGATTTCATGAGATGATCACAAAGTAACGATGGGTTTGTCCTTTGCCACAACTCGTTACATTCATGCCAAATTTGCCAGTGAGACTAAACTATCAGGTTATTTCTGTGTTTTTGGAATGTTTCTTTTTTTTCATCCCGGAGGAATTATACATTTGCTTGTCCTATATTATGTTTTTGCCACGCAATGTTTTGTGTCACCATATTTTTGACTTTAACACTTTGTGTGCATACTTATGTTCCAGGAGTTTGCTGCTGCGTGTAAAATACAGAGTGGCAAGTGCGTTATCACCATTAAGGTAAGCTTCTTCCAAGTATGACTATAAAAATATTGTTTCTTTCTTTGTCAGAACTGGAAATGTATACTCAGGCCTGGAATGAGGTCATTTTTAGGAGAAGTCACTTTGGCCTATGATGAATTCAAATTTATTGGGGCTTTCTGGCCACATTGTAGGGCACAAAAGTGCACAAACAGTAGGTAATATTTAGACTCTATGAAAATAAAACAGGCTTAGCTGATAATAAGCCAGATGAGCTACTGTAAAGCATTAATCAAACCAATAAATAAATGCAGTATATCAGACAACCTAAAAGCTCATTTAATATCTCGTTATTATAAAATATAATTTCTTTTAAATTGTGTTCTGTACTTTCAGCAGTGAGTGACAGGTAAACACACACAAAGGGCAACCATTTATTGCATACTGCAGTTAGAACCTGACTATAATTAGCTGGCAATTAACCTGATCAGCTACAAAGTAATTGATACACAAATTATTAAACCATTAACCAACCAGTATCTAACAGTCAATGTCAAACAACTGTATACTTAGAATTGTATAGATTGCAATGTCCATGGCCAACTCCATTCTATTTAAAGGGGACCTATTATGCTTTTTCCTCTTTTCTGACCTATAAATGTTGTCACAATGTTGGATACTTGTGTTAAACGATTCCAAAGCGTCAAATAATGAGGTTCATGCATTTGTAAGCGAGCCCCGCAAGCTGTTTTGGATGGCTCTGCACGCTGTGTTTTACTGTCTTTTTTTTAACGGTGTAGTAACATTGACGTCAGTGCATGCGAGTTTACTTATATGGTCATACCCCGGCATGTGCTCTAGGCCTGCCTGCTCCCCCGCTCTGCTTCAGAAGTTATGTTCAGAGTTTCAAATTAAATCGTCTGTAAAATGCGCTGTTCTTTAACTAATTTTTGTCCTTAGCTTTTAAACTGAGGGAGGACGTTAACATTGAAAAATTACTGAGCTGTATGCTCGTAATATCACCGAACGAATCCATATAATTTAAAAATGTAACAGCAGCACAAACTGTCTGCATCGCGCTGTCATGATGGTAACCTCCGTTTGGTGATGCAGAGTCATTTTCCCTGTTTGCTCCAGATCATATTAACACTTTAAATTGACATGGTATATAATCCACACAGTAAAATAATGCTGAAGCAACTACAGACACTTTGAATACTTCTTACTGTTATCTGTTTTGTCTTGGTGATATTGCAGCTCAGATCACTGATTAGAAAATTCATCATCATTTATCACAGCCAATCTTAAATCAGTTACACTCATTTTACGTTGGGTTGGTCAAAAACTTCAGTGATGTCCACGTCTCTGTCATCATAGGACAGTGTCAGACAGACTTCATCATGTTTAAATCTACTGTATGGAGTTTTATTGTTTAATGTGCAGTTTTCATGTTAGAATAAACGGCAGCATTAAGACCACATTTAGTCCATCAGTCATTTTCTGACGGCATTCTTCTTTTCCTGCTTTCATTGCAGCAACAATGTTGCTTTTTGCCGTAATGTATTTTGTATATTTTCCACAGCTCATAATTATAACAACTTGATGATTTGACTTAAGTAAGGCTCGCGATCGCTTCATTTCATGTGGAAGAAGAGTCAAATGATGCAACAAACGCCCCTTTTATATGAACGGGCACAGAGTCTGAAGACGAAAGCCTGGATTAACAAAGTGAGTTGATAACCACCATCATGATACCCGTTATCTCTGATTGCAGTTTTAGGATTTGTCGTGCAAAGAAAGCCTGGCTGTGTTGAGCTTCCTTCGTAGTACAGCCCCCTGCTGTCTACAATGATTTCAGTGTTAGTACGTTGAGCAATGGCTTCCAAAAATGATTGTTCGGGTGTGAGGGAAAGTTAACTTTGTTAAGCTTTCCTAAAGAGGCGAGCACCAGGCAGAAGTGGATAGAGTTGCTTTTTCCCGGCCAGCAATGGAAAAATACCTCCGTGTTTGTCTGTCTATGGCACTTCACAGGGGACTGTTTTGTCAACACGGGCCAATACGAAGCTGGGTTAGCCGGTAGCTGAGCTCAGCAGCGCTTGTCAGCCCTTCGGAGGTCCTCGGGAGTGTGACCAATCACAGCGGAGTGGGCTCGGCGGGAGGCGTACATGGAGGAGGGCCAGGGGGTGGAGTAAATTACACAGACCGTTTTCGCGGGATGCAGAAAATACAAGGAAGAGATTCAGCGAGAGGCACAGCGTCCTGACGATCTACAAAGCTTTCTGTGCGGGCAAATGTGTGTAGCTGCTCTATAGGAGTCCAAAATCAAATACAAAGGCCCAAAAATGAGTATAATAGGTCCCCTTTAAAGTCGACCTTTGCAAATTCTGCTTTTCTGTCTTTGTAAGACCTGTAATTGACAGTATATAGACATGTTTTTGTAACTTTTCTTTAATGGAAAATTAAATTGTACATTCCTTCATACAGTCATTATAAAACACTAGCTATGAAATAACTTTTACATTTTCTCCAAAAGTGCTCTGGGTCACTCTTAGCCTTAGTCTTATTAAGTTTATGTACCAGAGGAAGCACAAGCTCTTGTGAAGTCATGGGTAGGCAGATGTAAACAAAACATAGGCTGACTTGGTGCAACAGTTTGCTGTAGTACTGCTTAGCAGTGAGGAAACAAAAGAAGAGACCTAAATGAGTCTGGATAATGTTTGGGGAGACATGGTCAGCACAGATTGTTATTATTCTTAAGTCAGAACAGGAAATGAGTTTTTAACTGCCACTGTGTGAACAGTAATATGCTGCCAGCTACACCGCAAAATCTGTATACTCAGATTAACACTGTTGGAATTGATTTTGAACACTTTTGAAATGTCTATATTGGTCCACACCACAGATAGTTAATTTTATTGTTTTTGGAGAGTTGGTACCTTAACACTAATTTAGTGTAATTATTGACACTTTTTGAGTTAAAATTCAACACTTCTTGCATTGCATGTATGCAGTGTTGATATTAATTCTCTCACATAGTAACTTGTAACTCTACAAGTGTTACCACTAACACTGTAAGGTGTTGGCTAATATAACTTCTCTTAATTACTGAAAATGAACTTGAAAAGTACAATTTTCAACACTTTTTACACTTTTCAACAATATTGAAGAGTATATGCTTTCGTGCTTATTTATGGGTGCACAAGTGCGAAGGAGTTGCGCTGGTATCATGTCTAAAAAAAAATAGTAGGGAAAACAAGGCTATAGGCCACATACGGCCCGCGAGATAATTTCACGTGTCTGTTATGAATGGCCCGTCGGTAAATAGCACTCCCACCACTCATACTACAAGTCCCACAATGCACTGCGTCAGCTGCCGCGCAACTCGAGAAATAAATCAGCTCGCAGTCGCGAAGACGCGAGCTTCTATCAAACGACAATGTAAACAGGTTTGTCTGTTTAGGCAACTGACTCAGTGCAAAGAAACACAAGTATATGAGGAGGGAGATGAACTGCAGCTCCACCTGAAACCAGGTAAAAATAAAAATAAGACTGACCCACAGCAGAGAGAGAGAGAGAGAGAGAGAGAGAGAGTCAATATGGACAGATGGGTCGACTTGATATAAAAAACTTTTTATGATCATGAATCATAATATTAATGTACACTTATGTGGTGCGCAATTTTTTTTTTACTCTTTTTTAGTCTGATTTGTGTACTTTTAAATACTTAATTGCTGCGTTATTGTAAGTCATGATGAAGAGTCCAGACTCTGTCTCTCCTCTTCATCTCCTCAGTGTGTGTCAGTGTGCAGTTTAACTTTTTCCTAAAATACTGCTGGTTCTGTGGTGTTACATTTTAAATCTGAAGCCTGCAGTGCACCATAAGAAGCTACAGTTGACTTTTCTGTTGAAGTTCTCAGTGCGTTTTGGCCTTAATGTTAAATTGAGCAGGTCAATATGTTCATCTGTACCTGATGGGCTGATGGGTTTGTAATATTATTATATGAGCATATGAGCATATGTTTATGGCAAATGCAGTGCCATTGAGGGTTTGCATGATTAAAATGTGCGATATCTTGTGTGCAGACAAAAAGCAAGCATTTTCAAATGTAACCCCCATCTGGATATGTGAGCTGAAATATTCTGAGCTGAAATATTCTCGTTTTCTTTTGTTATTGTTGAAGAAAAAAAAAAATAATTAAATCTTATTTATTTTATTGAGGAAAAAGTTGTTGCAGTCTGGCTGTTCAAATTCATATTTCTGAATAAAACATAGTCAGTTTTAGACAGTTTAATAAATGTTAATCCTGTTTGGCCCGCTACTTAGACTGTGTTTTAAATTTTGGCCCTTTCTGTGTTTGAGTTTGACACCCCTGCTATAGGCTGTCTCTTGTCCTATACGTCAGTTGTTGTAGCAATGCTTCACGGGAGTTGTAGTTCTAAGTGTGTACCGTCCTTCTCAATCCGAATACAAAAGAACTACATTTCCGGGTAAACAAACCAAAAAAGTGCCTTTTTGTAAATATTGTGTGGCGGCAGGTGAACTGATGGCAGGGAATACGCCATACATCACAGGGAGTACAATCTTTAAACGTGACAACGTTTATAAACACAGTATTACAAATCGACACATCGCCTGTAGAGATGCTCACCTCGCCTCAAGTCAAGTTTTTTTGTAACATATTGTTCTGTTTTGAGTGTTCAATTTGAATGTCCAAGTACGTAAAATAAATAAGAATTGAAAGATCTGCTGCTGATTTAAAAATAATTTCAGTGGAAACGTGGAAAAAAGTGGAAATAGTCTTAGTGCAGTATTTTATCACTAAGAAATAACAAGATTTGTATGCATAGGCCTATGGTGAGTAAATGGCAGATTTTAGTGTTGAACAGTAAAAATGACTAATTTTACTATTTTTCTCAAAGATGAAACCCTAACATTACAGAATGCATGATTATAATCAGCAACTTTGAGATAAAAAATTGTGGTTTGAATGGGAGTTAATTGTCCTTAACGTCTAAATCTGATGCTACACAAAAACTAATAATGCATCAAAGTCAGTATTTTGGTTAATCCTTGACATATCCAAGACTGATAAAAAAAATGCCCCAGCCACCCAACATTTGTTGTATGGAAAATATCTAAATTTCTTTGCTTTTTTTCATAAATAATAACAGTGATATCGAGTAATCAAACAGGCATTTAAAGGGTTAAACTTCTCAAAATGATTGAATGTTTAGTTTTGGGGGCAGGACTGAAGTTGTTTGAGAGATTTATGCAGAAAAAAGTAGAAAAAATATGAATCTGTACTTTTTTAATGTAGTTTTTATGGAGGTGGACATTTTTGTCCTTAACAACCAATTAGGATGGAAATTAAGACGAAGCCAGGGGGTTAACATTGTTAGAATTTCTGATCAGTATCGAATTTAGCCAATAAACACATTAACTAACTGTCCAACTGTGTGTGCTACTGAATTTTTCTTTGTGCTACTAAAATTTTTAACTTGCTAGCGCCAGTGCTACCACCTAAAAAAGTAAGCGTACAGCCCTGCACTATGTAAAAGGATAGTCCATCCAGAAATGAAAATTTAGTCATTATCTACTCAAACTTAAGTCAATTGAGGGTCGGGCATATTTTGTTAGTCTGCAAAACACTGCTGGAGTTTGACATGAAAACAGAGTTGCTGAATCTCCCAAACAATGTAAATGAATGGTGACCAGTTTTCAAACATTAAAAACAACTGGGGAGAGAAAAAACATAAAATTCCTCCATACTGGTGTAATCCAAGTCCCCTTGCACACCGTCACAACAAACACACCTAGTTAAGACAGTGTGCATGTGATCGAGGTTCAAACCTAAGGATCTAGAGCAGGGTTATTCAATTAAAATTCAAAGAGGTCCAGTTAGAGAAAATTTCCTAAAGCAAAGGTCCGATACATCATAATGTCTAACTTTCTCGAGTGGGCCGAACCAGTAAAATTAAAGCATAATCTATCGATTATTCTGCCGATTAATAGAGTAATCAGATAAGAAATATTGCGTGTTTTGCATTTTTTTCTATTACATTACTTGCTTTATTTAAGAACAATGGTAATATACAAAAGAGAAGATAAGAAAGGTCTATTAAATGAACAACTATAAATTGCTAAAGTAAAAATACTCAGCAAAGTAACTTTTCTTTTAATGTAGATTTACTTTTACTGTTTTCACTTTACTTTTTACTTTTTTTTTCCAAGTACAAAGGTAAAAGTAAAGGTAGTAATGTCTGCAGAAACCACAAACAGAAGAGTGAACTAACTCTTTTAACTGAAACAGTCACCAGGATGTTTTTTAACATGTTAAAATCACAACATTTTTCTTCTGGAGCAGGACAGACGCTCCCAGACCCCCCGAGGACAGAGGACTGGTTTACCAACATGCCACCTTTTTCTCCTCTTATGAGTTTGCAGATCTGTATTTAGTCATCAAAAAATACCAATAAGAATACCATTAAAGTACAACAACAGCAATAAAAATGTTGATTTTTCAAAAAAGGAAACAATAACATGCAAAATATTTCAATTGTAATTAAGTAAAACACTAATACCACAATGTAAAAATACCTAAATAAAGAATCTGAGTATTTTTTCCATCACAGCAGGTCAGTGATCAGGGTTTCAGTGACTCTCTGTGGATCAGTGAATAGTGTTTTATTTATGGCGGCCGCCACATTAAAAACATCGGCACCACGACATGATTTTCTATTTTTGGAGCTGCGCACCTTTTTCGGTCGTGTCTCGAAGGTAACTCTTTATTTGCACAACTCTCGCGAGATTTGTGTCCGTTATTTCTACTAAAATAATCAAACTCGCGCGATCTTTCTCGGGTCTAGGGTTCCCTTCTAGACACGACCCTCTCTGTCTCTGTCAAACTACAGACAGCAGACTGTCTGTAAACATCACGATGTTTCACTCTGCAGTGTTTCACACAAAGACTTTATTTGTGTGGACATCCAGGTTTGGTTTGACACCAATTTTGTCATTTTTATTTTTTTAATTAGTCTGAGAGAACGACGGTATCAGTGATTGATTAGTGATCAGTCTGCCCTTCAGTTCTGGTATTACTGGACCTCAGTGCTGCATTCGACACAGTCGACCATAAGACTCTGCTCGACAGACTTGAAAAGTGGGTGGGACTTTCTGGTACTGTGCTAAATTGGTTTAAATCTTATTTACAAGACAGGGATTTCTTTGTGTCACTTGGCAATTATGAATCTGTGCGAACAAAAATGACATGTGGAGTTCCTCAAGGGTCCATTCTTGGGCCTCTTCTCTTCAACATTTATATGCTCCCTCTTGCTCAGATTATGGAATATCACAACATCTCCTACCATACTTATGCAGATGACACACAACTCTATATTACAGTGTCACCAGATGACTACAGTCCCCTACATCTGTTAAATAAGTGCATTGATGAAATCAATACATGGATGTGCCAGAATTTCCTACAACTAAACACAGACAAAACTGAGATAGTTGTTTTTGGCCCTAAAGAACAAAGATCAAAAGTCAGTGCTCACCTTGAATCCATGATGCTAAAACCTAAAAATCAAGCCAGAAATCTTGGTGTCATTCTGGACTCAGACCTAAATTTGCCCATATAATTCATTCTGGACTCAGACCTAAATTTCACCAGTCACATAAAGACAATTACTAAATCAGCCTACTACCACCTTAAAAACATAGCGAGAATTAAAGGATTTCTGTCTAGGGAAGATACAGAAAAACTTGTTCATGCTTTCATTTTCAGCAGGCTGGACTATTGTAACGGTGTCTTCACAGGTCTGAGTAAAAAATCAATCAGACAACTGCAGCTTGTCCAGAACGCTGCTGCCAGAATCCTCACCAACACCAAGAGAGTGGAGCACATTACACCAGTGCTTAAATCATTGCACTGGCTTCCCGTGTGTCAAAGGATAGACTTTAAAATCTTGTTACTAGTTTACAAAGCACTAAATGGCCTCGGGCCTAAATATATCTGTGATTTGCTTATACGTTATGAAGCACCAAGACCCCTCAGATCATCTGGAACAGGTTTACTCAGTGTTCCCAGGATCAGAACCAAACAAGGTGAAGCAGCCTTTAGTTTCTGTGCTCCCCACCTGTGGAACAAACTTCCAGAACACCTGAGGTCAGCTGAAACTGTCGGTTTATTTAAATCAGGTCTTAAAACATTACTGTTTACTGCAGCCTACCAGTGAAGTGGATACGTTACATATTTTTAGGATAATCTGTAGCTATTGTTTTTATATTTGTCTACTGCCGCTTTTGTTTTATGTTTGCTTCTCTCTTTATATGCATTTCTGTAATGTTTTAAACTATTTATTGTCCTGCTTTTAGCTTTTGTTTTTAATTATCTCAAATGCAATTTTAATGTTCTTTTATTGTTTCTATTTTAATGCATTTTCAAGTTCTGTAAAGCACCTTGAATTGCCTTGTGTATGAATGGTGCTATATAAATAAAATTGCCTTGCCTTGCCTTGCCTCTCCTCCCTCACCTGTTCACTCTGCTGTGAGAAGATCTGAAAGTTTCTCACAGAGAAACACAGACTCTCCTGTTTTACGTACAGGCCTCCTTATACAGTTGTTTAATTTTATAAATGCATCTGGTTGGTGATGATGTCATTAACCATCACGTTAGTTTCTTTTATAATAAACTCCGTCATTAACAACAGTCTCCTCCACACGCAGCTTCTCTGCAGTTGGTCTGTGCGTTTCCTGATCAGATAAACCAGCGCCGGAAAGACTAGAAAAGCTGCGCCAGTTAAAATAGAAGCGTCCCGTCAAAAATTTAAAATCTATTAATAATTTATTGGTTATAGGTTCGGGTCCGTATAGGACGGCATGTGGGTCCGTATAGGACCGCGGTCCGCCATTTGGGGACCCCTGATCTAGAGTGAAGATTCAGGCTAAAACATGGTGTAAATAACATTCTTGTAGTCAACCTGGTGTGCTGGGTCTTTAGGAGACTTGGATTACACCAGACAAGTAATATGTAGTCTTTTTTTTTTCTCTTGTTTTTCCATGTTTGAAAACTAGCCATGATTCACTTCCATTGTTTGGAGGATTCTATAATGCTGTTTTCCTTTGAAAGTCAGCAGTGTTTTGTGGACTAAAAAAATAAACCTGATCTTCAGTTGGCATGAGAGCGAGTAGATAACAACTAAATTTTCATATAAAAAAAAAAAAACAACAAAAAAAAAAAAACAATAATTTTGCACACAAATGTTACACAAACAATATAGAAAAAACACAACCCTTTTTAGCGGGGTAACCGCCCAGTCATCTTGCTAGCTGGCGAGGTATGCTGGCCGTCTCATTAGCAGGACGACACATCTTAGGAGCAAATTTTAAACTACGCGCTATCCTGATGAATTGGCCACAGATTTTAAGTTTTAACTTCTACATTCTCACATAAAAGAATCTTAAAATTACATTCCGTAATGTGAGATGTACGAGGCACTAGACAATTAAAAAAAATAATAAAAAATTCTCCTTGAGCCTATAAAGAAAATAGCCTATGATTTATACCTGGGTCATGTCCTTGTTGCGCACGAGGAAAACCAGCATATTCACCTTATGTGGTTTCAGAGAGGATTGGAGAGGGGTAACAATATTTCCAGCTGCACTGAAAACTCTCTCCGATGGTGCACTTGTTGCGCAAATGCACATGTACTTGCAGGCGACTTTAGAGAGGAGAGGATATCTACCCTGGTTGTCACTCCACCATGCGAGTGGGTCTGCATTGGAGTCGATGGGGTCCTCCTGGAGGTAGCATGTGAGTTCAGTGTCGGCTCAAACTCTCTTGGGTATGGTTGCAGAGGTGGTTGTCCATGGCTTCAGCAGGTCTCTAAGGGTTTTCTTTTTAGCCACTGGTGGCACCGCTGTTTGCGCCGAGGACTCCTGTTGTGCAGCAGCTGACGCACTGACACCACTCCCTCCGTCCTCCACGTCTAGTATTTCCTCAATCAGCGCGTACTTTGTCTCCTCTGTGTCATCATCAAAATTGTTGCCCTAATATGTAGGGTCCAGCAAGCAGGCCTTTGCCAAAGTTTTTTGTAGGGCAGCTGGTCTGTACTTTTCCTCGAGAACACTGCACATCTTCCGCTTGATGTCCGCGGTCAGAGTGGTGTCCTCGTCCGATGGTTTTAAAACATCTTCAGTGAGGAGTTTCAGGATGGATTTAATGGATGAGACTGTGACATAGGTCTCGCCAGACAGCAGATGCGTAAATTCAGCCGCTGGCTTTAATGCCGTGTTCACCGACTCCAAAACCGCAATGTCCTGCCAGCTAGGCATGAGATGCTGATGCCACCGATCATCCAGAACTCTTTTTATAGCTGGAGTTTGCTCCAAGACTCGGTCCACCATTTTCTGTTTGGAGTTCCATCTTGTAGGACAGTCCTGCATGGACAGAGTGATGGCCGTTTAATTATGGAAGTGAAATTAGCCTGGCTACACCTACTTAATAATTCTTTAAATGAATAGGCTATATTTAGGGTTCTAACCCCGAAGGGGTAGAACCCTTCTAAGATTGTACCGGTTTATTATTATTATTATTATTAGGGTTCTAACCCCGAAGGGGTAGAACCCTTCTAAGATTGTACCGGTTTATTATTATTATTATTATTATTATTAGGGTTCTAACCCCGAAGGGGTAGAACCCTTCTAAGATTGTACCGGTTTATTATTATTAGGGTTCTAACCCCGAAGGGGTAGAACCCTTCTAAGATTGTACCGGTTTATTATTATTAGGGTTCTAACCCCGAAGGGGTAGAACCCTTCTAAGATTGTACCGGTTTATTATTATTATTTTTTGTTGTCTGCCGCTTGAGCTCAAATTCCCGTGAGCTGGAATGAGCCAGAAACCTGAAACTTGGCCCACTGATTGGAAATGATGTGCATCAACTTTTATTAAAATATGAGCCCAGTCGGCCACATGGTGGCGCTGTAATTAAGGCTTAAACGTGACTTTTTGGGGAGGCCACGCCCCTCACACCATAAGTCTGATTGACTTGAAATTTGACACACAGGTCCAGCTCAATGTCCTCTACAAAAAAGCCTCTTGGACCATGAAGGTCCGCCTGACTAGATTTTTTGCTAATTTGCATAATTTGAAAAACAGTAAAATGACATAAACTTTTACAATTTTGACTCCATCAACACCAAATTTGGTACAGAGCTTTGGGGGATGACGAGACACATTTCTATTACAAATGAGCCAGATTGATCAAAAAACACGGCCGCCACGGACCAATGAATCTTCGCTGTGGGCGGAGCTTAGAATTGATTGGCCATAACTCCCACACCCTTTGACCTATCATCACCAAACTTGGTGGATAGGTCCACAATGAGACTTGGCAGCTGCCTACCAAAGCATTTTGAGCTCAGCCTATAGGGGGCGCTATAAATGCCACACATCTGTATCTCAAAGACCGTTGGATGGAATTTCACCAAATTTGGTATGCATGCTCTAGGGGTGGCTATTAACCAAGATCATGAGTGCCATGTTGACAGGTGCAAGTGGGCGTGGCCTATTCGTCATTAAGCGTTCGGAAGGACCTAGGGACATGAAACTTGGTACATGGACTATAAATGACATCCAAATATTGCTCAAAAAAATTGGTCCCAATTGGCCTCATGGGGGCGCTATAACATAGAGTTTAAGTTTAAAAGGCTCTGCCCGCTGCACCGCAAGTGCTATTGACTTGAAATTTTACACACACGTCCTCCCGATTATCCTCTACAAAAAAGCCTCTTGCACCATGAACACCGCCCTTACAGAATTTTTGCTAATTTCAATAATGTTAAAAACAGTAAAATGAATAAACTTTTACAGTTTTGACTCCATCGACACCAAATTTGGTACACGGCTTTGGGGGATGACGAGACGCATTTCTATTATAAATGAGCCAGATTGGTCAAAAAACACGGCCTCCACGGACCGATGAATCTTCGCTGTGGGCGGAGCTTAGAATCGATTGGCCATAACTCCCACACCCTTTGACCTATCGTCACCAATATTGGTGGGTAGGTCCACAACAAGACTTGGAAGCACACCCTGAAAAAGATTTTGAGATTGGCACATAGGGGGCGCCACCGCCATTCCCAGATATATCCCGTTTTTCCCCAAACCGTTTTCCCATTGAAAATGAATGAGGGAATCTTAAAAGATCACAAAACTTCACCTTTTTTCAAACGGTAACTACCGATTCATACTTTCAGCTAGAAACTCCATTCAAACTGGAAAATGTTCAGCAATTCCTTGACTTTTCACATGTGATTCAACTTTTCAATACCATTCAAACTTTCCAAAATATTCAGTGTTTTCTGAAACTTGGTTATAATGGAAGTCTATGAGAAAATCCTTCAAACTCACTCATCTTCACCCACGCTTCACCACCTCATACATTCACGTAGAAACTCCATTCCAACTCTGAAACGTTGACATCGCCGTCGACTTTCAGTGACCGATTTGTATTTTCCATATCTCTTTTAGTTTTTCTACACCAGCTGTTTAAAAATCATGAAATTTTCAGCCCTTCTCAGAATTTATAATGGGTGTGTATTGCGTGGAATGTTGCAACTTAGAGTGGGTGATGTCATCGCTAGAGTGCACAGCACCTGTGAAATCATCGAGAAGTTTTCTCTTAAACTCGCTGGTGTGGCCACATCGTTCACTCTACATACACAAATTGTACACCAAATTGTAGGAAAAGCCGTTCCGGTCGCAGAGGTGTGACCTCTGAAGAAAACGGATTTAGGGTTTTGGCTGCAGGAGGTCTGAAAGGACGACAAGTCCGACCACCTGCCCCATTCGCTCCCATGTTAAGCGAGAGCCCAAATTTCTGGAAGAAAGCAGACCGTTCCAGTTATGTCCATCGTGGCTCTGGCCTCATTTTTCACACCACAGAAATGAAATTTACACCTTTGCGATCCGCATCCCGTCCTCTCGCCGACGGTGTGCTTTTTGTAGCTGTAGCACTTACGGTTTTTCATTAAACAGTTGGAGTTTGAGAGGAACTTTTGGCTCAGTTTCTGCCTTTTCTCTCTGTATTTAAAGTTGACTGTGCCATTGCTGACCGGCGATTGGCTGAATCAACTCCAGCCGTTCGGCCAATCGTTTGTGTGTCACAGCACAGTCAAATTTGAAAGGGCCTATTTCAGCAACCTGACTTCTTTGTAGTTAAAGCCTCATCATACAGAGGCAATTACATATGTGTCAGTCTGCCTGTCTGGGTCTGTCTGTCACTGTCTTTCTGTGTCCATCTTGGACATTTTAGACTGCAGTCTTTTTTAGCTGTTTAGTTAAGCTGTTTTTTCTATGTGTAAGTGGACATACACGCAGACAGACAAACACACTCACACATACACAAATGCACGACAGTGCGTGAACATACACACACACACACAGACACACAGTGATACATTTACTGCTATTAATAATTAGCATATTGGTATGGGGATACTAGTTGGCAGTGAGCATCAGGCACACTCAAAATTTCATGTGAAATTTTCTAGTTCATTCATTCACTCATTCATTCATTCCTGAAAATGAAAATTTCATTCATGAAAATTTCAAATGCTCTGCAGAGATCAGATGAAGGCCACAGGATTTGTTTAAAGCCAATTTCCCAATTGCGTAACTTATATCATCAGGCCTTATGACCACATTATCATGAGATACATCGCCAACAGTAAAAACATCACTTTTAACACAGTTAAAAAGCTCCATGCAATGTCTTCTCCATAATTCATTAATATTTACACTGCCACTTACCCCCTCCATACTGGAGGACAAAGGTATTTTACTATGATTCATAATCTTGACTTCATTCCAAAAATTGTTAACATCATTTTGTTGCATCTTCCTAGCCAATGCATTTGCTCTCAGAGTCAGTTCATTCCTCTTAATATAATGTACTGCATATTTGAACCTAGCAACAGCTTTCTTTTTAATTTCACACTCAGGTCCATGCCTTGATTTACCAGCAATAAACCAATTTTTAAAAGCTTCTCTGGCTTGCTGGTGGAGTTCATCCACATACTCATTCCAGCCTGGCCTGAAGCTGCACTTCTTTGCTTTTCTCTGAATGAGTGGTTTACTAGCCTCATTCAGACCCTGCACAATTCTGTCATATAGTACACATAGCTCTTCTTTGTGATTTGGCATACCACAGTTGAAATTATCGCACGTTTCCTGTTCATGTATCCTATATTCGCCACATCGTGGATTATCTAAATATTCTCCATCAGGGGGCGCCATATGAACACAACAGTGTCATAGACCACAGCTCTCCTAGACTTGCTGCTGACATTACACTGTTTGGGTGCAGCTCTTAAAAGACTAACCCAACCTAAAAATGCCTGGAAATAGTTCTATATTTTGTCCATATTGAGCTTATTTTTTGAAGTAGTACCAAGTATTATACACCATATTCAGGAAAATCTACCATTTTATGTGATGCAGTGTAAAATCACATTTATTCATGACCTTTGAATGAGCATGCCATATTTCACAAAAAAATAAAATCGCCCAGTAAAGAAAACTTGTTTTGTTGAATATCTCAGTCAACCAGGGTAGTTTTTTTTCAATGTGAAAAGTTGTACTTCAGTGTTTTGAAGCTACATATGAAGTTTTGTGCAAATACCCTTTTTCTTCTGTGAGTTACAGCTAATTGAGGCGGACTTTACCACTAAAGACCTAATATACACACACAATATACTAAACATCAGCAACTAACAGGAAAAATAAATGTAGATTTTGTCAACATGTTCATATACCAACAATAATTAATGACTTAAATGACTTTGGCTCTCATAGAAGAGTTTTATTCATGTTGGAAAATGGCCAATCTGTTGATAAATGGAAGACCAGAATTTTTTTTTTTTTTTGTCTTGAAATGGCAACTTTCTGAAGACAAATGATTCATCATAATGATGATAGTAATAATAAAACAAATAACAAACAGGTAACAAAGTGCTTCAGAATAGTCACAATAATTATTATAAAAGATGAAATAATAATATTAATGATGATAATAACAATAATAATAATAACAATAATGATGGTGAGGCCAGCAGAGGATTATCTCACTCCCGTGCCTCTGGCGTCACATGATAATCACGTGATTACACACAGGCTTTGTTGTCAAAAAGGCATAGTTCAAATTCTCGGAAAGCAGAGAATCTCACGATTCAGATGCTGTTTATAGCTCGTTTCTATCATAAACGGTTCGGAAGTTGTCATGTTTTGTTGATGTTTTGTGAGACATGTGCAAGCGTCGCGTCGATACCGCGTGCGATCTAGCGTCGGTGTTATGCTTGGTTAGCTCTGTTTCAGTACCTCGGAAATACACGGACTCTGTGCCGATACTTCCGGTCGCAGATGCAACATTCAAGGACCCTTGGAAAGCGGAGAATCCGGCGAATCAAATGCCGTTTGCAGCTTGTCTCTATCATAAACGGTTTAGAAGTTGTTTGATGTTTTGTCAAACACATGCAAACATTGCATCAGTGCAACATTCGTCTTTTGAGGGTTTATGTTTTTCCCAAAAATCTACTCAGCCATTTCGTTACTTTTGCTACAATAACCACTGTAATTAGGAGATTCCACAGAAAAATTGAGAACAGACAGTTTTTGGATGTTATCAAGATGAACTATGCTGTTTTTTGACCAACAAACAAAACCCTTACAACATTTATTTTGACATGTTCTGCTACTAAAATTATCTGTGGAATAATCTTTTTGAGTGATTAAATGTAAGTTTTTCCCACAATAAATTATTATTATTATTATTATTATTATTAGTAGTAGTAGTAGTAGTAGTAGTAGTAGTAGTATTAGTAGTAGTACTAGTAGTCTTCTATCCAATTAATCTAATTTGACTAATTAAATAAAAAATTATAAGAAATACAAAATGTAACGTGAAAGTAAAAAGGCTCCAAATCCTGATATAATTTGTTCATTATACTATTGACTAAGGCAATGTTTTAGTATTTAATATTTTAAGTTGAACTTAAAGAAAGAAAGAAAGAAAGAAAGAAAGAAAGAAAGATTTTATAAATAAAGTTTTATTTACAGTTTATTAACAGTCACGTGTGGTCTGGATAACCTGTGGCTACAGTCCGATGAACTTCCTTTTCTGACTTGACTTCGAAGAGGTAAGTCGCACATGGCCGTCTTTGCTCTCACAAGATTATACATTTAACCATGCTTGACAAAAATCGCTGGAAGCCACCTATATGATAACGGAGTGTGTTTATGGTGTGTATGTGATGACACTTAAGTAAACCAACGCAGTTGTAAAGACCGCAGTTTTAACATGTACGACTGCCTTTGACTGCGTTTATTAGCGATAGCATTAGCTTCGGTGCTAACCTAGCTTTATCTTACGTGCTAATCCAGCGTTAGCTTACGTGCTAACCGTAGCATTAGCTTACGTGCTAACCGTAGCATTAGCTTACGTGCTAGCGGTAGTATCGCTATGCATACGCCCTGCGAACCGAGTGTCTTCGCCTGTGAAGCTGCCTTTTTAGCCACAGCATCGGTATCCCTCAGTCAGCCCAATAGCTTCACTTAGCAAGGCAGCTGTGGATAAAGCAGTAGCATTAGCCCCCCCCCCCCTCCGCGAGCAGAAGAGCGTCATCTGCAGTGTAACGACGGTGGCAGAGAAACGAGCTATGCCAGAAACCATCAGTATTATTCAGTTAGCTTGATAAGGTTTTTGCTCGGTTATTTAGAAAAAAAACATACAGTTCCAAATACACTTGAGAGGGAAATATTAACTCTTTGTTGAATTAGAATATTAAGATGTCAGCATTTTATAATAGATACCCACTTATGTTATTGTGCCTTTTACTTATTAATGGTAAATAAACAATGTAAGTAAGTGGCTAAATGTTTGTTCCAATAGGGAATGGCTTAACTCATACTAACAAATAATATCAATATGTGTTATTTCCCCAAATCATTACACATTCAGTTTATATTTAAATTATAATACATTATAATTATATTAATATGATTATGCGTAATCAGCATTGATTGTGCTTGTCACTTTTGTGTCAGCATGTTTTAATCAGTCTTCTTGAATGTGGTGTGATTAAAATGTTACTGTTTCTCATGCTGTTTAATTTTTCAGTTGTGCATCATGTCACATGAGCATGTATTGATGCAGGTTTTGTTTGTTAATGATCGGTTCATTTTCTTTTTCCATGGGTATCTTCTATCAACATCATGGTCTGAAAACTTGCTTCAACAAACTTAGAGGTATGTATGAATGGTGGTGAAAGAAGGGTTCTTATGATCTTAAAGAGCCCTAAACTAAATATGCCCTTTTTGAAATGATTAACATGCCAATTTAATGTGTGGGCTCTGGTATAAGGCATTTCAGGAGCAAAATTGCTAATCCACAGACCACGCCATAACTTATGCAGTTTCAAAACCAGAGAGTGAAACACATCTTTGTGCTGCTGCCTGGATTAAAAACTTAAGAGGCCTTATGAGTGCCGGTTGTCTGTGTTACTCATGTTAATAATTAATGAGCATCAAAGGACTTCAAGTTTGTAACTACAAATGCCAAGAAGGAGATGTGTGTATATATCTTGTGCATGTCACATAAGTATGCAGCAACTGACAAAATGATAACTGCCCTTCTTCATCCCTATTGCATGTCACTGATTAGTTCATTTTCTTTTTCCATGGGTATCTTCTATCAACATTGTGATCTGAAAACTTGCCTCAACAAACATACAGGTATGTATGAATGGTGGTGAAAGAAGGGTTCCTATACTCTTAAAAGTAGTAATACCTGACCTGAGTAAAAGTATTTTAGTCTTATCAGAATGTACTTAATGAAAAATTCAAGTTTTTTTGAGAGTTTAAATTATCACACCATAGTGTAAGTTGTAGAAAAATATTGCAAAGCAGATTCTATGATTGATGGGGGGGGGGGGCATGCCTGTTCTAAGAAGCCAAACTTTTTGGAGCTCCCCAAAACAGCCTGGTTTTCATGCCAATTCAAATGAAGAGGTTGAATAATTTATTTAGCATAAGATGTAAGGCAGCTTTGTCAACATGTTAAGGTTATTGAGCACTATTACCCATAAAATTTAATCATTTTGTGTATCATTTAGATACACATTTACACATTGATGAAAGCAGGTTACCATGATAGGGGCTGATTAACCATCAGGAGGTATTTAAGGTTCAGTGTTTTTTGAGTGTTAACCTCAACATGTGGACAGGAGGATCCAGGACTTTAACCCCCAATCATGTGAAAATGGATGACCCATCGTGCCCTCACAGCCACCCTGGAAGGATCACTTGATCCTTCATTTTATGAGAAAGATTTAAATTGAAAGGCACATATTAAAGATTGGTAAAGAATTGTTGTAACTGGAAAACAACTAGTAATAACTAAAGATGTAAGATGCATGTAGGGTAGTAAAAAGTACATAACACAAGTACTTCATACACAACATTGCAGTGCTATGGTTTGTAATTCAATGTTTTGTCCATCCTTACTATATGAGTGAAGTACATCGTGTAGGTTGTTGATTAATATCCATAGTGATCACACATCTAGAAAGTGATTAAGCTTGTGATGCTGATGAAGTCAACAGTGTTTTATATATCGATAAAATGAGCTATAGTGGTTTTGTGTTGTCTGATACTACACATTTCCTTTACTCTATAAGTTAATGTCATTGATGAACATAATTTCATGACCCAGTGGATGAGTTCATGAGTTTTCATGTCGGCTCGTTGAACATTTAAACCATGTCATGTTCTATTAGATCACAGTGTACTAGGCTGTTATACTATATTACATTATATCATAGTACATTACATAGTTATATTATTAAATCATATTGTATTGTGCTATTATGCATATACCTCACTTTTTCCCCAAGCATGTGTACAAGAACAGACACGCATACAAGTACCCATGGGATGATTCATCTTGTTTGTTCCCACTGTCATTGTATTGTCATCAACATGTAAATAAAAAAAAGAAATAATGTTGAATCACACTGATTGCAAGGGAATTCAGAGTCACACTTATGAGTAATGATGTGGGAATAGAAATATTGTAATAAATAATTGGTTGCTTTGTCCATGTGTCTTTCAGATGCCACGCAAGGTGAACCGTCGTGCTGAGCACATGAGGAAGACCTGGGCTGCCCGCAAGCAGTCCAGTGTCCCGCCTCCCCCCGATGACCCTGGCTTGGGCACTGGAGAAATCCATCCCCACCAGTACGCTGTGATAGCGAGCAAAAACTCTGAGAATACTCTGAAATATGCTGAAAAAGCGCAAAACTCTGACAAAACTCTGAAATATGCTGAAAAAGCGCAAAACTCTGATGAAACAATGAAAAACTCTGAAAAAACCTCTGAAAAAACCTCTGAAAAAACCCCTGAAAAACCTCTGAAAACCTCTGAACAACCTCTGCCTGTCTCTGATCACTCTCTGCCTCCCTCTGCTCAATCTCTGCCCAACTCTGGCAATGTTCCTGAACAGAATAATCACATGTCTGATATTCCTGTCCATAAGCAGTGTGTTGAAATGCATGTCCCTGCCACCATGACCGAAGCTGTTGAGGCGCCTCCTGCTGAATCCAAGCTTGCAGAAAACCATCCTGATGAAAGTGCTCCTGCTGAAACCAGTATGACCCAAGCACCTGTAAAGTTTTTTGTACAAGGGTCATTCTCACAGCTCCACTACCAATTTGGGGATAATGCAGGTAAACAGTGTGTAGCTAACAGTTTAGCAGCAGTGATGATGAATGAGTTGAAAAGCATAACAACCTGGAGTAATGACAGGAAGAGTAATGATGTTGACACTGTTCTTAAAGAAGGCAACAAGTTGTACACTACTCTTAAAGATGGTGGTCAAATAAGTGGGAAAAGTGGATATCTGCTTCTTGATGAGTTACCAAATGCATATGTAATGAAAGATGCACACTTCTCAATAAATTGGGGTCCAGCTTTCAGTGGTGCGGTTGGTGTTTTTGATGAGCCTGATGATTCAGATATGAGAGATATTAATGTACCATTGGACATAGCAATCCAAAGAGCACTGATGGATCATGATGCCTGCTTTGTCACTTTTGGTAGTAACACATGTGTGGTTGTCAAGCAGTGCGGCCATTTTGCTGTATTTGATCCTCACAAACGCAACAGTCAAGGTCACGTGGATGGAAAGACAGGTAAAGCTGTGGTTGTTTATCACTCCGACTACAGAGCGCTGTATGAGCACCTGGAGAAGCTGGCCCGACAACTGGTTCCTTATTTCCGCACATTTGAAGACATGCCATTTGAGGTCAGAGGAGTCACAGTGAGAATCACTGGCGACAAGGTGCAACATTGCGACATGCCAACCACCAAGGAAGACAATGTAACAGACAGCAATGTCAACAAAAGCCAAATACAGAGACCACTTTACAGTGCTGTGTTGAAGGGAGAACATACCGGTAAGACACCAGCTACATGCACCAACTCCTTGTATGAACATATAACCAAAAACAAGAGAGATTCCTTTGAAGTAACTAATTCTGATGTGCAGATAATTGCAAACAGCCCACAACCAGTAAGTGCTATGAACACATCACATGGCAATGACACTGATACAAATACAGATGTTGAGATAACAAATGTATCCAAGATGTCATTTCCATACAAGCCACTGAGTGCAGTGACAAAAGGAAGACTTTGTTCACAGATGGGTGTGAGAAGTGAGAATACAAAGCAGCTGCCACCTCAGGAAATGCCAGCTATGGGAAGAGTCTGTGAAACTAAATCAATTGCAGGTGATGGCAATTGTTTCTTTCGAGCTTTATCCTATGCCATTTCAGGAAGTGAGAATGGACACATGAAATTGCGCCGGGTAATCGTTCAGCACCTGGAAACAAATGCAGCAGAATTCCACAAGTACTTGAGAGCTGGCCGTTCCTCTATTCCAGATCATCTTAACAGTTCAAACATGAAATGCTCAGGTATGTTTGCCACTGAGATTGAAATCTGGGCAGCTGCTAACCTACTGCAGGTTGACATATACACATTTAATGCAGACAGATGGAATCATTACCCATGCATTCACATAGCAGGTAACCATCAAGCAGGAAACAGAAGTGCTGAGGCCATTTACCTGAATCACAAGGATGGGAATCATTATGATGTTGTGACATGTGTAAAGGATGCACACAATGACTCCATATGTGCCTCATTTGACAAACAGGGCGGTCAAGATGAACAAAGTTCAGATGGAAATACAAAGAAAGAACTATATCATGCAGATCGTTGGTCAAGAAAGAGGAAGTTGAAGGCTTTGGAGGAAACCTATGCAGCGAACAAAGAGGAGATTTCAAAGAAGAGAAAAGCAATGTATGTCACAAGAAAAGCTAATCATCTAGAAAGAGAAAGAAAAAAATATGCAACAAATGAGCAATACAGAAATTCCACTAGGAATGCAAGTCACAAAAAGTACTATACAGACTTGGAGTATAAACACCATACTTGTGAGCGTAGTAAGAAAAGATATGCTTCTGACGATGTGTTTCAGCAAAGTGTTCGTGACCACAGCAAGAAAAAATATGCTTCTGACCATGTGTTTCAGCAAAGTGTTCGTGACCAGAGTAAAAACAGATATGCAAATACACCAGATCTGAAGAAACGATTATGTGAGGCAACAATGCAGAAGTATCACACTGATGAAAAATTCAGAGATGCAATTAAAAGTAAAAAACGTGCCAGTGTTCAAAAGCAAAAGGACAGGAAATTTGACATTACTTGTGTCATAGAGGATTTCCATAAAACAGTAAAGAATGGCCCCGAATATGTCTGCTGTTGTTGCCACAGACTTCTCTTCAGGTACCAAGTCAAAGGCTGTATGAAAAACAAATATTCTGCTGTGGGTTCTGATGGCAATGCACTTGCTGATAAATGTATAACAAGTACATATTTGCATGTATGTGATAAATTATGTGGAAAAACTTGCAGTTTTCAAGATGAGGCTTTTTCCAAATTGTGGATCTGTCATACATGTGATAGGCATCTTCTCAAGGGCAAAGTGCCTGCCCAGAGTGTTGCTAACAACTTGCATTTGAAACCCATTCCACCTGAGCTAGAATGTCTCAATGAGTTGGAACAACACCTCATTTCTCTGCACATTCCCTTTGTCCGATTCATACCATTGAAGAAGGGAGGCCAGAACTCTGTGCAAGGACCAACTGTGTGTGTGCCATCCAATCTGTCGCACGTGACCAGCATCTTGCCAAGGGATGAAAGTGAGGATAAATTGGTGAGGATGAAACTGAAACGTAAATTGACCTACAAAGGACACTATCAAGACATGCATGTGGATACTGCAAAAATCAAAAGTGGTCTGAATTATCTAATACTCAACAATACATGGTACAAGGATGTGAGTATCAACCCAAACTGGATCAACACATTAGAGGAAACAGAGAATGAAACAATTGAAGATGAGATGACTGAAAGTAATGAAAAAGTTGAAGATGATGATGCACCAGAAATACAAGATTTTTCACACATTAAAGACCAGCATGGGATGTTTGCATCCTCTTGTTTGCAACCTGTGGATTTGGGTCAAGAGATACTAGATCAGCATTTTGATGGCATTTTATCCATTGCCCCAGCAGAAGAGAATTCTCCAATTAGACTGTTGTCTGATGGCACAAATGAACCCAAATGTTTCCCAGTCTTATTTCCCAAAGGAGCACCTACTTTTCACGATGAGCGGCCAGAAAGAATAACACTATGCAAATATTTCAATCAACGCATACTTAATGCAGATGGCCGTTTTGCTCAAAACACTGACTATTTATTCTATGCTCAATATATGTCAGAACTGAATCAAATACTGTCAAATGTGTCAATAGCAATGAGAAAAGGAACAGATAAAGGTTTGAAGGAAAAGGTTACCACAGACATGCTTACAGACCTGGAATCTTTGAAAAAAATTCTGCACTTTGATGAGGGTTACAAATTTCTCAGGCCTATCAGAGGAACACCTCCATTTTGGCAAGCAGCACAGAAAGATGTGTTTGCAATGATAAGACAGCTTGGTATTCCTACATGGTTCTGTTCATTTAGCTCTGCTGACATGAGATGGCCTGAAATGCTGAATGCTATGCTAAGGCAAGAACGTAAACAAGTGAACCTGGAAGACCTTTCATGGCTAGACAAATGCGCATTATTAAAACACAATCCAGTAACTGCAGCCAGGATGTTTGACTACCGATGGCATTGCTTCCTAAGAGATGTTATCCAGAGCCCTGCAGCACCAATAGGCAAGATCACAGACTACTTTTATCGAGTGGAGTTTCAGATGCGTGGCTCGCCCCACATACACGCGGTATTTTGGGTTGACAAAGCTCCAAAAATAGACAAAGACTCTGATGCAGAAGTTGTAGAGTTCTGTGATAAATATGTCACGTGTCAAATGCCATCTGATCCGGACCTGTTGGATTTAATTGATGTGCAGAAACATAGTGAATACCATGCAAAATCTTGTAACAAAAACAATGCAAAGAAGAAGAAAGGAGAAATACATTGCAGATTCAACTTTCCAAGACCTGTCTCAGAGCGCACATTTATCACCAGACCAGGTGTTGATGCAGAATTTAAGGAACAACAAGAGACTGGCTCTGAAACACGTGAAGGGGAAATTCTTTTCCGCCCAGTTGTCATGGAAAATGAAAGCGTGGAGAAACTGTTTGAACAAATGAAAACTGTACTCTCAAACTGTGAACAAAGACAAAAGTTCCACTCTGCTGAGCAATTTTTTGAATATTTTGGCATATCACAAGAATTGTTTCAGAAAGCAAATTGTCAGCTTACCAAAAGGACGAGCATCATACTACAACGGAAACCACAAGATGTTTGGCTAAACCAGTACAATCCTGATCTACTTCGCTGCTGGCGAGCAAACATGGACATTCAGTTTGTTGTTGATGCATATTCATGTGTCGTGTACATTATTTCATATGCCCTCAAAAGTGAACGAGAAATGGGACTGCTGCTTGATCAGGCTCAAAAGGAGGCCATGAATGGAAATTTAGAGGCCAAGGAGTCAATGAAAAAAATTGGCACAGTTTTCTTGCAAAGCCGACAAGTTTCAGCACAAGAATGTTGTTACAGATTAACGGGCCTACCACTCAAACACTGTTCACGTGGCACACAGTTCATACCAACTGGTGAACATCCTGTTAGAATGAGTGTACCGTTGAGTCAACTTAAACAGCAAAATGATAACAGTCAGACTGACGACCAGCATTTATGGATGAAAAACATTGTGGACCGATACAAAAACAGACCAGACACGCCACCATTTCTAAACATGTGCCTTGCAACATTTGCCTCAGAGTACAGAGCTCTTCCTAAATCACAGATCCCCAAAGGTGATAATAGTAATGTGATCCAGTTGAAAAATAAGTTTGGCTTTGTTACCAAAAGAACAAATGAAGAGAAACCTGCTGTGATCCGTTATCCAAGATTGTCACCACTGAAGCAATCTGAAGCCTACCACCACAGCATACTGCAACTATTTTTGCCCCATTATTTGGACTGCCAACTGAAACCTGCACAGTTTGAAACATACAAAGACTTTTATGACCATGGTGCTGTGAACAATGAGAACGACACATTGGAGAATGTCAAATCTATAGTGGGTAGAAACCGTGCTCTGTTTGAGAAAGAAGCTGACCAAATAGATGAAGCGGAAAAGATGTTGAAAGAAAATGGGGAACTGGAAGATGCGTGGTCACAGATTTGCCCACAAGCTGAGCTTGAAAGACTGGAATGTCAAAAATTAACAGAGGAAGACACCAGTGACACAAATGATGAACAGTGCAGTAATGATAACATCCCAGATCTACAGCCAAATAAACAATCTGTTTACACAGTAGAAGCTAATGGAACTCAAATGACAAGAGCTGATGCTTTACAGTTGTTACGATCTTTGAATGAGGAGCAGTCTGCAGTTTTCTACAAAGTTCGACAGTGGTGTTTGCAGAAAGTCAATGGTGAGAATCCTCAGCCCCTAAAAGTATTCATTACCGGTGGAGCAGGAACAGGCAAAAGCCATTTGATCAAGGCTATTTATTATGAGTCAACTAAAATTCTCAAAAGACTCCATCCTGATCAACCAGATGCCACTACTGTTGTACTAACAGCCCCGACGGGTGTAGCTGCCTACAACATAAATGCAAATACTATACATAATACATTTTCAATCGGAACAGACCTGTCCCTACCCATCAAAAACTTGACAGAAGAAAAAATAAACTCTTTGCGTGCAAAACTAGGAAACCTTGAAATATTGATCATCGATGAAATATCTATGGTTGACCACAGACTTTTAACATATGTACATGGAAGATTGAGACAAATCAAGCAACCAGGTGACAACACCGCATTTGCTAAGGTGTGTATTCTTGCAGTCGGAGACTTTTATCAGTTGCCCCCAGTGAAAGGTTCTGCTTTGTACAATGACTTCAAGTACATAAACCTATGGGAGGATGAATTCCATATTGCTGAGCTGACTCAAGTAGTCAGGCAAAAGGACTCAGACTTTGCTCATGCCTTGAATCGCATACGCACTCGTGCAAAGGACACACCTCTTCGAGACCCTGATGTTGAAATGCTTAAAAGTTGTGAAACTGGAGAAGACAACGACGCATTGCACATTTATGCTACAAATAAAGAGGTTGATGATTATAACCTGAAACGCTTAAATGTGACCTGTCCAGAGTCTGTCACCATAAAAGCACGTGATTATGAGAGAAATGCTGAGACAGGAAGACTTCAGATAAAGGATGGCCATCATCACAAGGTTTATAATACTTGTCTCCAGAAATACATCCATGTAGGAATAGGAGCTCGTATCATGTTGCTGAAAAACATCGATGTGTCTGATGGACTCGTAAACGGTGCTTTTGGAACTATTGCAAAAATGGTGAATGCCAATCAAGATAGTGAAGACAATGAGCAAAATTTCCCAACTTCCATCCACGTGGCATTTGATGACCCCAGGGTTGGTCAAAAACAGCGGGCAAAAACACGCACCATTGACCCTGAAGGGAGAACGATAACCATCCTAGAACCTGAGGAAGAACATGTTACCCGTAACGGAGGCTTACGCAGACAATATCCAATAAGGTTGGCATGGGCATGCACTATCCACAAAGTACAAGGCTTAACCATTGACAGAGTTGTTGTGTCTCTCAAAAAGATTTTTTCCTCTGGACAAGCATATGTCGCTCTAAGTCGTGTCACAAGTCTAAGTGGCTTAACAATTGAGGACTTTAAAGAATCTGCCATTTATTGCAATGCAAAAGTATCAGAAGCAACTGGCAAAATGCAGCCATTTATACCACCTCTCTCTTCCACCAACACCTCACGATCTGCTTTCACCATCATATTGCACAACACTCAAAGTCTTAAAGCTCACTTTCCAGATGTTGAAACTAACACTCTAATGAATAATGCTGATTGCATTTGCCTTACAGAGACATGGTTAGGAGTTGATGACCCACCACAGCAGCCTTGTCTTACAGGCTTCCAGTTCACACACGTTTCTCGAGGTCAAAGTTATGACAGCACTCATACACAGTTGCAACACTTGAAACAAGACTCTCATGGTGGAGTTGGAATATATCATTCAGTGACAAAAGATGTTCAAATATGGCCTACAAAATGCTACAATATTGAATGTCTGATATTTCAAGTGAAGAGCATTAACTTGACTGCTGCTGTTGTTTACAGACCTGCGAGTTACCCTGTTGCCATCTTTTGTCAACATCTAAAACAACTGATTGACCTCATTGATCAATGCCCTGGCATGAAAATCATTATGGGAGACTTTAATGAAAATGCACTGGATAACGGTAAGCTGGTGAGATTTTTCACTGTACAAAATTACACCCAGTATGTACAAACAGCAACAACTGACAAAGGCACTTTAATTGATCATGTTTATGTGAAAGATGGTGCTAACATACTTGTGGATGTGCTGCCAATTTATTACAGCTATCATGAAATGGTACGTATTGCAGTTCTGTAGATTTATCTTCGTAGTACACATTATTGAATGTTGCCATTATCATTTTCATCTGTCTCTAAGTCTGTCACAAGTTTGCACATGCATTTTGTAAATAATTTCAACATAATTTATTTTTAGGACAGATTATACTATGTTTTTAAAATGGGATTGTCTTTTATGTATTATTCTCTTTCTTGCATCAAAAACTATATATTAATTTTTTGATGGAGAAATTGAGCATTAGTCTGCTGAAAAGAAAATACCTTGGGAGACTCCAATGGACCCCATAAAGACTAGCGACCACTTTGTTGGAGCTAGCGGGGATCCAAATTAAAGATAAATAGAGTCTCCCATTATGCCAATGCAGACATGCTCAGCAATGAAATACACACTGATGTGTACATGTTTTAATACCAAATGACAAAATCAATTTAACTGATCACCTGTACATCCGAGACTGCTGATGCTTCGAGTATATGACACCTACCATGCCCGGGAACATAATGCACTTTCTATAGCCTTTCTTTCCACCACTGTTAATATTACCCTTGTTATTGTCATTTTCATATTTGAGGAAGCTTACCACACACACAAGCACACACACACACACACACACACAGACACACACGCACGCATACATACACGTCCTGAACTATCACACTGAGGCAGCATCCCATATCAATCCAGCAACTAGACTACTTCTCCTTCAACAGGTAAACCTCCATCATTTGACTTATCATGTCTTTCTTATTTGTATGACTGGCTGTTAATTCATATAGTACAGTTAACTTGTTTCATGCAAAAACAATCATTCATTCTTTCTTTCTTTCTGTACCTGCTTTGCCTTCTCTTTTATATCATGACATATGACTCAAAATATCTCCTCATTACAATTATTTTCTTACAGAAACCTGAACCTGTGGAGAAGCATCCAATATTCCCCATCAAAAGCTGTGGAACCTACACCTGTTTGAACACCACATCCTAATCCAAAGACTCATATGAAGCTAAAGTTGTCCAGAATACCTTCAATCACAAGTTCAAGGCCACATAAAAAGGTAAGTAACTCATTTTAACACACTGATCACATTCACATGCTTTTCATGCTAAATATGTCACTTACAATTCCTAATCCTATGTCCTATATCTACCTCAAATTGTTTCCATAAATTATAGCCATGTCTGTATTTATTAGGAGCCCAGACATCATCTCCAAATTCATCTGGAACTCCCTTGGGCAGACCGTCAACTATGTACAGAAAGCCCTCCTCGTTACTTGGGGCACTTCCATTCTCCCGTTGCACTACAATAATCAACATGCAGGATTTTGCCCTGGTAAAACTACTGGATTGCTTCTTCAATCAGGAAAAGGTAGGCCATGACTCAGTTAACCTGTTTACCAACCTTGCCCATAGATGTGCCATAATTACTAATTCTACAAATGTTTTCTGTTTTCTTTCAGACTTTCCCAAGCCAGTATTATGATGTGCAACATCAGGACTGTGGGCAAAGACAAAGGGACTCATGATTACGTTGTCTAGTGTGGTCTACCATGTCCGTGCTCAAAATAATCAAATATCATATATTCAGCACTGACGTGACCCTTGACAGGACCCTTTCCTTCAAGAATCATTTAAAAGTAACGGCAACCAAGGTGAACTCTTGTAACAACTTGCTCAGCAAGCTTGCTGGTGCAAAATGGGATATTTCAACCTCCGCACTACAAACCTCAGCAACATTGTGCCCCTGTTTGGTCCATGTCATACACCATGTGGACATGAAGCCTGCCCTCTCCAACAACTGAGTTGAGAACTGGCCACCCTCCACACAGCAGACCAGGAGGCAACTGTTTGGCTGAAAGACTTTGTATTTACTAAATAAATAGCACTTTTTTGGGACATAGACTCATGATATACAACATCTTGAATGTTTTATTTGAACACTGAATTTTGTAAGGGGAAAATTTGGATACGCCAGGTTGTATTCATATGTATATATATATATGTGTGTATATATATATATATATATATATATATATATATATATAACATCTGTCAAGTAACCATATATGTTCATGCTTAAGGACACACACAAACAACAATATGCGTATTTTGGTATATTTGCAAAAGGTTCTTTTTTATTGATATTATAATGATGACTGCTTTCTTTCTTTTTTGTGATCAAGTTTTTATTATTTCATTTTCTTTTTTAACAATATACCAACATTATGTCTGTTTTCGATATTTGGTGTTTACTTTGATATTACAAGACATTACATGTAATTCATTGTCCAAACAAAGACATGTATTGCAATGGTGTGGAAATGCTGTGTTGCCTTGATGTGGATGTACACTCATGACTTTTCAAATATAGTGCTAATTCATGCTTTTAATAATAAGAAAAGTATTAATTATTTCATATTCATATAGCTCATTCCATTGAAAAAATACATTACTTTTTTTTCTCATATGACTGACACTGCCATATTTTCACATGGGATGTATTTCAGTTACAGTGTGAAACTGTTAATACAAGTAGTTAAAACAAAATGGAGTCCCTGTATTCATTGTTCATCAGACACCCTCTGCAAATTTAGAAAACAGATTTCACTCAGAACCCAAAGCAATTCATTTCCTGTCAGGCTTTTACTGTAAAATGTGGCCAGGAAAATATTGAGTAACAACAATGAGATCTAGCTCAAATTTTGCAATTGCCCCCTTGTGTCAATTTTGTGTTACTACAAAAGTAGTTTGACTGACATATGGATGCAAATATCTGCTATGAGTAAAATGTCAGATATTAGGATTAAATAAATTATCCACAACATTAGCATTAAAAAATAGCATGTTTGTAGTGTTTAATCTATGAAGTTAAAAATTTTGGACCATTTCCAAAAGACTGCAGAGCTGTACAATTGACTTGTGTGAAAGCAAAAAAGTGGTTCCCAGATTTCTCCGCTGGCCCATCTTTTTATGCAAGAAATTAAATACACATGGGATAATGTCAGAAAATAAAACAACAACTAAAATGATTCATGGATAGACTACAATCTACTGAGACATGTTGTGGAACTTTGGTTTAATTTCCTGCATCAAGCATGTGAGTTCAGAAAATAAACACCGGGTTCATTTATTTCCTGCCAGAGGCTTTTGCTATGATATTTGGCCGTCAACAGGTTGCTCGCATGTGCCGATCACCCTCTTGTGACAGTTCTGTGTTACTACAAAAAAAAAGTAGTTTGACTGATGTATGCCTGCTATGACTTTGATATCAGAAATTATAGTTTAAATGAGTGACCAACAACAGTAGCACTGGAAATAGCGTAATTACATTGTTTAATTTACTAAGTCCAGAGCCTTGGGACCATTTCTGAAGATGTGCATATACACAGGTCAAACTATGAAATGGTTTTTCTAACAGCTAAACAACACTAAAAACTCTCACTCTCTCTCCCTGGGTAAACTGTACACAAGACGTGAATGTGTGTGTGTATCTATATAGCAGATTTATAATAGTATTTATGTCTCACAATATCATCATGTAACACTGATTGAGTCAAATAACAAAAGGAGCAATCCCACACATGTTCATGCTATCAAAAGAATAATTTATTTTGCTAATGAACTCCAAAGAAGGTTAACCCATATGTACATTGTATATAATGAGGCTGCATACATAGGATTCATGGCAATTAGTTTGTGACTATAGAACATTCTAACCTAATTCCAAAACAACCAACTAAATACAAAAAACACTCTCTACCCTTGGGTTCAAAGGCTAATTGACAAGAGATAATGATGCTTCGATCAGGCTGTAGTACTGTACAGACAGACAGACAATGGTCGATTCAGCCAGATGCCAGCCATCTTCTCTACAAAAGTTCTCCAACACTGGCACACAGCAGCAGGAATTCCAGACACAGCAAGATGTCCTCCTCTACCCATCACATCTGAAAAATACATAAGGCATAAATCAATTAATTACTATAAACAACCATTAGACAACATTTGTTGTGAAAAGATAAGATAGTAAAATGACTCCTTTACAATGACAGATGGCATGTAGCTCAGAACAGACTACAGCTCCCACCATGTTGCCATAAATGGTGGTAGAATTACACATTTTATAAAGGAACTTGCTTGTATACTCCCAAAAAAACAAAACAGAAAAAAAACCCAAACTGACCAGTAACTTATGCATCTACACTTACTCAGGACATTATTATGTCTGTTTTTCACAGAGTAACATACTCTATGTCTTAACTTTCCACACATTTGTCACCATCTTCATACTTGTCAAAATGGCAAATTAGGTCTTTCACACCCATTTTTGAACAGTCAAATACTATTGACTACTTTATATTGTGATGACTGAACACTGATGCAGTTTGACTACAACTATGATCTTCTATTGATAACACCTTACATCTGCTAGGTGGAGTAAATGATGACAACTAAAACTGTTACATTCCTATATTTGGGATTGTCAATTGGCCAAAACATATAATGCTAAATTGTGTGTGTGTGCGTGTGCATGTGCGTGTCCGTGTGTGTCTGTGTGTCTGTGTGTGTGTGTCTGTGTGCATGTGCATGTGCGGACACATTAGCTAAGACACAACACAACTGTCAAGCCCATGCTATGCCTAATACTATCTTGAGAACCATACTTGTGTCAGTTGAGCATGGGGGCCACAATGGACATGTGGACTCACAGACTGTCCTGGTGATGACGGCCTGACTGTTGTCTGAAGACCCGTGCTTGAATGAAGCACAAGGTCTCTCTTCCAAAAACCTCCTCCTCCCATGTTTTCTTCTACTGTCGGGAGAGCTTGCTTGGCCCAGGGACACCATACAAAAACAAGATGCAGCAGAGTCACTGTGATGATCTATGAAACATGACAAATCCAGTGTCACAAATACATTATACCATCAGTTTCATCAGGGCCCACCATACACAACAGCACATACATTTGGTCTTGGTCTATGTGATGACAATGTGACAAGACAACCCCAGAATACACAACAAAACATCATCCAAAATCAGCACCAATGGGGATTGTGTAGTTCTTCTGTCTACCTTTTCATGTCAACAGATCAGCTTCATTTGTAGCAAGTACAATGATGAGCCTTTTCCTTGTTGTGAGGGAGAAATCTTTCTAGCATCGTTCTCTGTTATGTCACCTAGCTACCAACCAAGGTCTTTATGTAAAATCATCACATTTGGGATTTTAATCTGTCAATGATGAATGGTTACTCATGACATTCAATGTAGTACATTTACTAATCAAACTCAAACTGTGACAAAAGTCCACTGCTTCAACACTGCATGATATTTTAATAAACTCTGACTGAACTGGGACCCCGACACCTGTCTGAAAGATTTCACAACACATACACACGCACCAGACTGTCTGTGCTGACTGTGACCACGAGGAGTGGAAAAGCCATGTTGATTTAATTCAACAAAATGTGTCTACCAACAAGAATAAACAATGCCATTGTTGGGCCCATGTCAGGATCGCTGGAGATTACAGTTACCGTAAACACACCCTAACATTCAGTAAAGAGTTAACATGTCAAACCCTGTAATTCTACATTTAAGTAATTTTAAGACTGTCTGTACTCCTGTTTTAAAATCAGCTATGTGTTTAGATTCTTCAAATTGTCAGTCACATAGCTACCACAGTTACAGGTATAGAGCTACATTAACCTGCTGATCTACTTCCATTCAACTGTTTGACAGTCATGTTTCATACTACTACTACTACTACTACTACTACTACTAATAATAATAATAATAATAATAATAATAATAATAATTATAATAATTATAATAATTAATATTCCTTATTAATTAAAAATTCCTCATTGTTTATTCTTGTTGGTAGACACATTTTGTTGAATTAAATCAACATGGCTTTTTCACTCCTTGTGGTCACAATCAGCACAGACAGAAGACAACAGGTAACACAGGCGTTGTAGACACTCGGGGTGGCGCTGTTGTGTCCAGCGCTGGCGCCAAGGTATTGACGTCACATGTATCCTATCGTATGATTGATAAATGAATGATTATAATTTAATACACATAAGTCTAGGAGTTCTACTACGTTTTCTTTGAACCAGCATCAATCAACCGCGTCAAATAAAGATGCCAGGGTAAAATTAATGAGTTTATAGTTGCCATTGGTGGTGGCTGTCCGTCGGTGAAATAGGTCCGGGCTGTACATTTTTGGAATACACGTTTACTGTCAGTTAAATTGAGGTCACATTACAGTTTACATTGGTTATAAAGGCTGAGTAGTGTAGCAGTTAAAATACAGAACTCGTCACGGCCAGTTTGCCTCAAGGATTTTGACTCGGGAAAGGAGTCTCCGCCACCGTTGTTATGGCAACCAATGACGCCCGGTGCAAAGCCGGGAGAAATGACAAGCAGTCGGATAAAATTATCGCCAAAAACACAATTTGCATTCCTTGCAGCTTTCCATTGAATCGACCACATTCTTCCAAACAACCAGCTCTTATACTTTCACAGAAATAAAACAGATGTGAACCATATGGTGTAGAAAGACAGGCTATAATATAAGAAGTTAGCGATTAGCACGCTAAAGTTTTATTCTGAAGTTGTTGCACTTAACTTCCACTTCCGGTCCGTCGTTGTCACGGTTATATCAAAAAGAATAGGAAAAAAAATGAATTGGCAGAAATCAAAATTGGGCCGTTTTTTTCAATTTGGTTTTTCCGTAATTTGGTTTTGAAAGAGAAAACGGGAAAGCACTTCCGTTATTTGGTTTTGTGTCTCAAAAGGGAATAACGGGAAAACGGCCGTATTTCCGTAAATCCGTTTTATTTTGAAAACGAAATATCAAACTATCAAAAGGTACACGGACCTGGGAAACACACACTATTTTAATCAAACAGTTGTTCAACAGCGGTTTGACCCACGCCGAAACTTCCTGCATGTTGCAGCAGATGGGTATTCTGCAATGCTCGGAAATGAGCGTCAGAAGATTCTGTGTGATTTTGCCAAGCACGCAGACACAAACACTACAGCTGCTCCAGTTATCATGGTGACACATCTGGACTAGATGATCTGACATTCCATCCCCTGCCCACTTTACAGGTCTGTTTAGATTTATTAACCTTTATAATCACAAAATCAATTATTTTTCTTTATTAGTGAGTTTATCTTAAAAGACACACATGCGCGCACGGCTGTTAAACGTTGATGAAAGGTATTCTGTGACTGTGGGGACATGTGTGCGCCAAACTCGAGACGCGCATGCTGTTAACTTTAATATTTACACTTTACTGCTGATAGAAAATATGTTCAAATACCGCTTTGCTAATCCACACTGCCGGAAGGAATGAAAAAAAAAAAAATCAAGATGTTTTGTGATTGTGAAGAGTGTGTCTGTTTCGGCAAAACACGCTAAGTGCCATCTTGTGCTGAAAGACCACACCTCGCGCTTTTATTTGGTCTAACACTTAAGGTGCAGTTACTCCAATGCGCCGAGCACAATGTAGCAAACGCGCCGCGCCGACCTTTTACCCACAGCCACCCAGACCGGGCATGAGGTCATTTGCTATCTTGAAGACGTGTCAAAGATGGCACTTGCGCTGGTGTAAGATAACAAAACCACCTGCGCAACGGCTCCACAATCACAAAACACCTTAATTAACGTTCGGTCTCTTTCTCACACAGGAGTGTCGGTTGTTAAAGTGTCCTTTGAACATATTAGCCATCAGATATAAAATGTAAATATTAAAGTTAACAGCGTGCGCGTCTCGCCTTTGGCGCACACACGTCTCCACAATACACGGATTTGGAAATCTAACTTTATAGACTAACTTGAAAATATGCCACCATTATTATTCTAATGAGCTTTATGTTCATTTGCCTCTATTTTGTAAAGCGTCCTCGGGTGTCTTGAAAGGCGCTATATGAATCGAAGTTATTATTATTATTATTATTATTATTTAATATTTATTTTAGGTAAATTAATTATGTGATTAATCAAATGATTAAAAAATAATTCTTAGATTAGTTGATAAATTAATTAAAAATTAAAACATAAGGTGCAGCCCTACTCATATAGGCTAACAGTAATATTGATTACTTTTTCTTGTTTCTGTTTTCTTTTCTTGGTTTGTCTATTTGTATATGTTTATTTGGGAGGTATGGCAAATACTTGAATTCTTTTAAAGGCGTGTCATTGTGTCATTTGTGTTCTTGTTTATCTTCCTCGTTCAAGGAGGGTCTGCGTCCACTTCCACCATCCTAGGCTGTCAAACTGCCGTCCTGTCCTGCCAGTGAGGTGTGTGTGACACATTAACGTAGCACTGAATAGGGCCCGGCCGATTTTAATCAGCTGATTTTAGCCAATTTTAGAATAATTGTTTGTAAGCCATCATACGGCAATATGTATCTATATCTTTATCTATAAAGTTGTAGATAAGTGATTTGAATTAGTCTGCTGGAAATATTTTCTTAGCTAGTGCTTGGAAAAAAGATGGTTGTATGAAACTTCTCTTTTTTCATTAGCCGTATTCTGTTTCACAGCTTAAAGTTGAACAACCCGCCCTCCCCTGCAGACTGCGTCTCCCAGCAATCCAGACCCTGCTGCCTGTGTGCGTCTCCCGACCTGCCTTATGTTTTCTATTCTGTTTATCCTTTTTGTGCTGCTTTTGGCTATGCTGCTGGAAATAAATTTATGATTATGAACTTGAATCGTACCTGTCTCTTTATTTTATCCACAGACAATATTAGGAAACTATAGTGGTCAAGCAAATTGTTTTTTTATTATGATATTGCCATATTCCTATCACATTTTAAGTAGGTAAATACATGTTAATTTCGACTGTGGATAGAGAGATATTTACTACTAATGGAATGATCCGACCTAAATAAAGGTCGTATAGAAGCTGCAGAGAAGCTGCGCTGAGCATCTTTAATTCATCATCCAAACATCATCTGGAGGGCTTTTTTTTTTTTTTTTTTTACTAAATGCCAATGTCTCGGCGACGTCTTCCCAATGAGCAAATGCTCTCCATAATACGTCTTGCCGATGCAACTTTATTCATCGGGCCGACGTCTGGGTATAGACATCTTTGAACTCTACAACTAACAATATCACGCCTGATCAATATCAGACAGGGTGATGACACCTTTGACCGCCACAGCCCCATCCAAAAACCTTATATATTAAAAAAAAAAAAAAAACAAGAACAAAACGAGGCATCTACGTGCGTATGTGTTCATGTATTTGGAACATGTATCTTTTCATGTGCGCTGTGCAGCGGCGTCTAACTGTCTGAAAGCTTTATGGGCTTTGTATCATTTTGGTCATGTAGCTGTCACTCTTTGACGGGACACCTGCGTCTAACACCTTTGGGATTTTTTTTCCTACTTCAACACACATCTGAAAGTTATATAAAGCTGTCTTTACCAACAACAATTTCACAAACTCTGACAACATGGCATCTACACGCGCTGGGGTGCGGACCCCCGACAACAGCGAATCTGCAGTGGGTTACATCCACAACCTCTCACCGGTGAAGACATCCGAGGCCAAGAAGACGCGATATTTCAACGCCCTTCTGCAGACGGGGAGAACAGAATACCATGACATAGTAGTTTTTCAAACGGAATTACATCGCCAGTTCGCCCAGGCAGCCGAGAATCTCACCTCCATCAAGGTGACGAACATCACCAGATGTTTAAGTAAGTATAGCCTGCAAAACAGAAATGCGTCTTTGTAATGGTGGATCTCAAATGTTGTTCGCAATTTAGCTTTACTAACCTTGCTTTCCCCGTTCAGGTTACAGAAACCCCAAAGGATTCGACTTCAAGACTTCTAGATTCACAAGAGTCGAAGTCACAGAAGTCTCCTTTCCGCACAAAAAGCCAGACGCCTGTCAAAGGAAGAAGATAGATGACATCAAGACCATTCCACACTCCCATTATGTAAGTTAATTATGAACAGAACAATGCCAATTACAAAATCAATATCGAACTAGGGACAAAACGACAGCATCCTCACCTGTCATTTTAATTTCCTACAACGGTTCTCCTGTGTGGTCTCTTTCAGATTGGCGAGGTCAAAGGAAAGGTTCTGGCAATGGGCTCTTCTCCTAAGACGATCCAACGCCGGGGTGTGGAGAGCAACATGCTTAGCATCATCATCGCAGACGAAAGTGCGCAAATTAAACTCCAGCTGTGGGACTCCCAGATGTCGGCTGTCAAGATGCACACCTCCTATGCCTTCACCAACCTGTCTGTGAGGGAGTACGAAGGAGAAAAATTCCTCACCACAACTAAGAATTCCACCATTGTGGAGATCGAGAATGTCTCTGTCCCAGCAACAACTGTCCCGCTCACCATAGACAACGACGACAATCTTCACACAACTGAAAGCGAAGTTTTCGGCGTCAAACTGACCAGCAACTTCAACTGCAGATCGTGTTATAGGAGGCAATCCGCTTCCTTCGACGCCAGGCAGGCATTTCAGCGCTGTGAAGGATGTCAGCTTTTGCGCAAAAGCTCTCACTTCCTGGCCACAACCAGCGGTGTCCTGCACGTTGGGGTCGACGGGGTGGAAGTAGCATTGACTCTTAACAACTCTGTTTTAAAGTCATTCTTGCAAACGAATCGTCTGACACACTTACTGGAGGACAAGGAAAGCCTAGAAATTCACTTCTTGACTTTGGAAAAACTCAAAATCTCTTTCAACGGGGAACGTTTCATTACGAAATTGTCCCAAATCGAGAAAGGTCCCACTGCCGCACCTGCTCCGCCTCCCGCTGTTCCCACCACCACGACTGAGCACAGTTCCGATGGTGGTTCATGGGAGAATCTGGATGACTTCTTTAAAGACTAATGTGGTAAAAAAAAAAAAAAAAAAAAAAAGTGCCTTGTTCATAGTTATCTATTGTTGAAAATGTTCACTTCATTATGTTTCATGTTTCCTTTCAAGGTCAGTTTAATTTCTGTTGTTAATATAATCTGCTCCCCCCCCCCCCCCGTTTTTTTTTTTATTTAATTTAATTTAATTTAATTTAATTTTATTTAATTTAATTTTATTTTATTTTATTAAAATCCAATCACATGTAAAAGTCAACTGGTAAACATTTGCCTTTATCCTTTTCTGTTTTTTGCACCTTTAGAAATGTTGTGTTTTTAACGCCATTTGAGTTCATTAATAATTTGTTTCTATGTTAAATCACCTTCAATATGCTTTTGCTCCTCATGCATTTAACCATCTGAAATGACTGTTTATCGTCATTGTTTGATTATCTGAAAAATAAATGTTTAACTTGTTCACTTTCAAGAAAATCTCTTCATTCATCTTTTTTTCCTGAACTAAAACCTACAGTTTCAATTTGTTAGCTCATAACCAACCCAGCATAGTTTAATACAACCATCAGCTATTTGCCTGAATATTGCACTTGCAGAAAATTATCATGTCATCCCAAAAAATGGTGCTACACAATGAATTCCAGTTGTTTCATATCAAGCCCTAGCCTTTGTAAGTGTCTCTAAACAAACGGCCGTCAAACATCCCATTCATTCTGTGATATTCATTAGACATTATGCTTTCGTCCACAAACACTAATGACATTTGGGGAAAATGCAAGAAATAAAATACACATGCGATAAAGTCAGAAAATAAAACAACAAAAATGATTCACGGATAGACTACAATCTACTGGGTCCCTGTACATTCCGTGTACCTTTTGATAATTTGATATTTCGTTTTCAAAATTAAACGGATTTACGAAAATACGGCCGTTTTCCCGTTATTCCGTTTTGAGACACAAAACCAAATAACAGAGGTGCTTCTTATTATGCTTATGCTTATTAGTCCTTTGGCGATAATTTTATCCGACTGCTTGTCATGTCTCCCGGCTTTGCACCGGGCGTCATTGGTTGCCATAACAACGGCGGCGGAGACTCCTTTCCCGAGTCAAAATCCTTCAGGCAAACTGGCCGTGACGAGTTCTGTATTTTAACTGCTACACTACTCAGCCTTTATAACCAATGTAAACTGTAATGTGACCTCAATTTAACTGACAGTAAACGTGTATTCCAAAAATGTACAGCCCGGACCTATTTCACCGACGGACAGCCACCACCAATGGCAACTATAAACTCATTAATTTTACCCTGGCATCTTTATATGACGCGGTTGATTGATGCTGGTTCAAAGAAAACGTAGTAGAACTCCTAGACTTATGTGTATTAAATTATAATCATTCACTTATCAATCATACGATAGGATACACGTGACGTCAATACCTTGGCGCCAGCGCTGGACACAACAGCGCCACCCCGAGTGTCTACAACGCCTGTGTTACCTGTTGTCTTCTGTCTGTGCTGATTGTGACCACAAGGAGTGAAAAAGCCATGTGGATTTAATTCAACAAAATGTGTCTACCAACAAGAATAAACAATGAGGAATTTTTAATTAATAAGGAATATTAATTATTGAGTCATTCCATGAGAATGGTCAAAATTGGACTTGGATATTTTCACATTTTTTACCAAAATGTATCATTTGTATGTATATCCCACATCATTAAGGATATATTTAACTATCAGAAAAATGCATTTTCCCATCTCAGGCATTCGTTTTCTTTTATTATTGATCATTATTTCAAGATGTGGTGACTGTAATTCTTCAACCCCATTATGGACACTTTGAGGCTCTCTGAATATTATCATAAAATGTATTTCTAAAGAAATCAATATTTTCACATTAATCAGATGTCCCCCATACTAATTCAATAATTTTAAATAGAAAAATGACATAAAATCACACATTTTTAATCTCTTAAATCGTGAAATGTAACTAATAAGTGAAAGCAATCTTGTCATTTTTCATCAAAAATTTAGTTTAACTAAGAATTGTAATCAAAATCAATGATCATATGATAGCACTCAATATTTTAGACACAAATCAGCAAACATTAAATTATTTTTTCAACATTTTAAGAAAATAATATATGAAAATGTAGGTGTGACAGGGTTGAGACTAGCATAACAGGGTTGAAGATGGTAACGGGGTTGAAGGCACAAATACAGCTTTACATAGAAAGAGTTGTTTACTCTCAGATTCAATGTATAGGACTTTCCATTAGCACTATATCTCATTTTGTAACCATAGGAAGGACACCAGATACAAATTGCAGTAGAATTAAGTTTTATTAATCTAAAGTAAAAACAACCACAACAGCATATTAACAACTAACAAACAAACATTGTAAAGTGAATTGCTCAAATGTAACATAATGTGTGTGTGTGTGTGTGTGTGTGTGTGTGTGTGTGTGTGGGTGTCTAGGCATAAGAGAGCCTCATGAGGTGTGCTAAAAGTCACCTCATCCTTGCTCCAATAACATACAATTAAACTTGATGAACTGGTTGAACTAATAACAATAATAATCAAACAGTTAACGATTTCAATGTGTCTGTCTGTATCATCGCCTTGTTTGAAAACCTCAACCTTCAACCTCTTGTTTGAAAATCCGAGGGAGTCACTTGCAAATTTTTGCAACCTGTATTTTTTTTATAATTCTCCCTGTCGTGACTTTGGCAATCAGCTGCATTTCTCTGTCCTTGGTGGCTTTTTTGTATTTATTCCTAATATCTTGAATGAGTGATTCATGGTAAAGTAAGGTTTTTTTTATTTGGGGTTTAATGGGGTAATTTGAAGTGAGTCGTGTTATTTTCGACTGTGGTGAATCCGAAGATTTCTTTGAACGCTGGCACCTTTTTTCTTTTGCATTTTTCTTTGCTTTTTCTTTGCACTTCTTTCCTCTCCTTGCTCCTATGGTAAGCTGCTCTCTACATTTTTCTTTTCTTACGCTGTTCTCTTTTACTCAGTTCATTAATTGCTTTCTTCTTCCCTGCCTCTACATTCTTTCTCCACCTCTCATGCTCACTCTGCAGGTATCTCTCCCTTCTTTCAGGATCAGCTTTAAGGCGTTCCCGATACTTCCTCTGCCTTTCTGCTGCTGTTGTTGGTCCCATCTTACTCGCATCTTTAACATGGAACATAAATCATATTCAGCATGCATGCAGTATAAGAATGTTGATTGACTATAATAATAATTAATTTAAATAATTGGATAACTTCACAACCAAAGTATTAAAATCTCAACTCCCTTACAATCAAACACATAACAGGGTTGAGTGTGAGGGGGTTGAGATTTTTGCACAAAATGGCCGCTGCTCAATGTAGTGAATACCAGACAGAGAGCACATGGCATGCATGAAATTCAAAATCACCATATATTCATGAAATAACAAAAAACTTTTTCATAAGTAATAGTTTTCAGTCTTTGTTTCATGTTACGGTGTTGAGTCATTGAGTCATTGAGTTTGACAACCACAATATCACAAGATAAATGACTAAAATAAAGGAAAAGATGGGAGCAACTTGCCTGTCTCTGTGGTCCTGTTGTCCAAAAGACTTCAGTGATGTCACTTCCTGATGTATATGGAATTCTGGATCACACCATTGTATTTATAGGCGTGGGATCATTTGTGTAACGGGCTTGAGGGGTTACTCAGGTACAGAAATAATTGTGATTTTAATGAATAATTAACAATTAAATTTGAAAAAAATAAACATTACCAGCAAAAGAGCACAAATATATGCTTAGGTTGATATAAAAATTTATTGACTTTTTAAATAGTTTTATTTGGTATTTTCAAAGTAAACTTTCATCAAGGCCATGAGGGACATGACAAAATAGGTGCTGTCAAATGAAAAAACTGTATTATTTCTCATAAAAAGATAAAATTTAGTTCAGTTTTTTACACTGTATTAAAGGGTGCATTTCAATGTATATATAAAGCTGTTTAAATATAAAGTTTGGTGACCCAATAGATGAAATACACCATAAGAGGTGAGAGGGACTCAAATTGTGCCATTTTCATGGAATGACTCTATTATTATTATTATTATTATTATTATTATTATTATTAGTAGTAGTAGTAGTAGTAGTATTATTTGTTTGATAGATAGATAGATAGATAGATAGATAGATAGATAGATAGATAGATAGATGTACAGATAGCTGGATGGATGGATGGATGGATGGATGGATAGAGCCTCCTCCTGTTAGCCTCAGTGCAGGTTCCATATCATACAGTATGCCAGCAGGCTCTCAATACAAGAGGGGTACAAGGTCTTTAGCAGTGTCTAGATCAGGGGTCCCCAAATGGTGGACCACGGTCCAAGTCCGGACCCACACGCCGTCCTATATGGACCCAGACCTATAACCAATAAATTATTAAGAGATTTAAATTTTGACGGGACGCTTCTATTTTAACTTACATATATAAAACACTATTCACTGAACCACAGAGAGTCACTGAAACACTGATCACTGACCTGCTTTGATGGAAAAATAATAAGATTCTTTATTTAGGTATTTTTACATTGTGGTATTAGTGTTTTTACTTAATTACAATTTAAAAATTGTGCATGTTATTGTTTCCTTTTTTGAAAAATCAACATTTTTATTGCTGTTGTTGTACTTTAATGGTATTCTTATCGCTACTTTTTTATTACTAAATACAGACGTGCAAACTCATAAAAGGAGAAAAAGGTGGCATGTTGGTAAACTAGTCCCCTGTCCTCTGGGGGTCTGGGAGTGTCTGTCCTGCTCAGAAGAAAAATGTTGTGATTTTAACATGTGAACAAAACATTCTGGTGACCGTTTCAGTTAAAAGAGTTAGTTCACTCTTCTGTTTGTGGTTTCTGCAGACATTACTACCTTTACTTTTACCTTTGTGCTAAAATAAAGTAAATACAGTAAAAGTAAATCTACATTAAAAGTAAAGTTACTATGCTGAGTATTTTTACTTTAGCAATTTATAGTTGTTCATTTAATAGACCTGTCTTATCTTTTCTTTTGTATATTACCATTGTTATTAAATAAAGTAAAAGTAATGTAATAGAAAAAAATGCAGAACAATATTTCTTATTTGATTACTCGAGTAATTGGAGAGAGGAAATTTGACAGCTAATGACTGATTGATAGAGGAGAGAGAGAGGATGGCAGACTGTGACTTGTTGAATTATGTGAAGAAGGGTGGAGCAAGAGGATAGTGGGAAAACAGAGAAGTGGCTTTGAGGTATTTAGGGTTTTGGCTGCAGGTGGTCTGAAACAACAACAAGTCCGACCACCTGCCCCATTCGCTCCCATGTTAAGCGAGAGCCCAAATTTCTGGAAGAAAGCAGACCGTTCCAGTTATGTCCATCGTGGCTCTGGCCTCATTTTTCACACCACAGAAATGAAATTTACACCTTTGCGATCCGCATCTCGTCCTCTCCCCGACGGTGTGCTTTTTGTAGCTGTAGCACTTACGGTTTTTCATTAAACAGTTGGAGTTTGAGAGGAACTTTTGGCTCAGTTTCTGCATTTCTCTGTGTATTTAAATATGACTGTGCCATTGCCGACCGGTGATTGGCTGAATCGACTCCAGCCGTTTGGCCAATCGTCTGTGTGTCACAGCACAGTTGAAACAGTTGGAGTTTGAGAGGAACTTTTGGCTCAGTTTCTGCCTTTTCTCGGTGTATTTAAATATGACTGTGCCATTGCCGACCGGCGATTGGCTGAATCGACTCCAGCCGTTCGGCCAATCGTCTGTGTGTCACAGCACGGTCAAATTTGGAAAACAGAGAAGTGGCTTTGAGGTATACTTAATTAAAGAGACGGTCTTCCTGTCTGAACTTTCACTTACCTTCATTTAGGTCAAATCATAATAGTACACTCAACATCTATGTCTTTAGCCTTACAGAATATTTTACAGCCTCTCCCATACACAACCATTATTATCTCCACATTTCTCCCAAAATTATCATGATCGTGGAACTGCAATTGCTTAAACATTAAAATACCTATTGAAACTTTGAAATACACATCAATAGGTACAATTTCAATGTATGTTTTGATGTTCAAATGGAGTCTCTGTGTGAAAGTATACCACAAATGTCATTAGCGTGTAGGCTGGCTGAAAAGCCGATTTCAAGAAATGTGTGACTTGGAAAGAGTATGTGTTGCTTGGAGCTTTCGGGGACAGGGTGGGGAACCTCTTGCACTACGGCAGATGAGGGTCACGCTGGGTGGTGAGGGTCACGGTGGCTGGTTTGGGGCGGAACAGGTTAGAACCCGCAAATTGCCGCTTGCGGCTATATTTATTATTATTTTTTGTTGTCTGCCGCTTGAGCTAAAATTCCCGTGAGCTGGAATGAGCCAGA